>NC_135618.1:16722882-17022882 GCF_053574225.1 Canis aureus | reverse complement strand
GAAACAAGACAGTTAACCAGTAACCAGTACAGGGGTAAAAGGAGGAAACCGGGTCTAGAAATAGACCAAAAGCCAGTTTTAAGAAACAGAGGCCTACATTACAGAGTGACTTGGAGCACCAGCAGGGGACTTGATACTGTGCCCCAAGACCCTGTGTGTCCCCCACTTAGGGACCTAGTGGGGTTAGTCTCCAAGGGCGGTAGTGCGTCCACAGCCTTGCTACCAGGGGGCTGTGAAGCTAGCGTTGGGCGGACACCCTCCACACTGCAGCTGATACTAATTCTGTCAGGGTGGCAGTTTTTCTTGACATTTGGCCTAATTTTTTTCTTTGCTTAATTTTATTCAATGCAATTTGAAGAGCAATTATTATACCATCATGCCTTAGTTTTGTTACACCTTTTTGTACTCTGCTTTAGCAAATCTCTCTCCTTGATATTTGCAGATTGCCAGTGTTTGTAAATTGTCAACACATCCCCATTAATTGTTGCTTAGTAAGCCCTCTTTCCAGTTTACATCCTTAACCTTTCTCTGTATGCCAGGCCTTTTGTTACATAAGCAATTGCCTAGCTCAGGCTGGCCCTCGTCTTTCCGACATGGACATGGGGGACTCAGGAGACGCCCCCTCTGTGTTGTATGCATCACCCGTGAACACCACGGGCCAGACTGCTCCAGAAACATAGTTCGTCATCCTCTCTGCCCCTGTTCCACCCTGTTCCTGGGGGGCGGGAGGGTAAGATACGTAGTTTCCTTCCACGAATTATAGTAATCTCCTTGTCTGCGATGGTAGCAAGCAATCAAATCACATCTTATACCTGAAGAGTTTAGTTTCATCTCATGGCTTAGTGGTTACATGCAGCAACTTTAAAGACAGAGTCCAGATTTGGGGTCTATTTTTGTTGAGCAAACATGGACAAATTCCTTAACTTCCACAGGGCTCAGTTTTCCTCTCTGTAAAATGGGTGTGACACAGAACTCAAAGAGCCGTTGTGAAGAGAAAATGTGTGTAAACACTTAGTACAATGTCACTTACGTAGGTATTGTTCAACAAATGGGTTAGTCCAGTTACATGTGGAAAAGCTTCCAGATTTCAGGTCCTTCTTTAGGGTGTCTTTTTCTTTTTCTTTTTTTTTTTTTTCCAGTATTATCAAAGCTGACATTTCCCAAGACTGTAACAGTTGACAGAGAGCATGTTTGTCAACCTTTGGGGGTTTCATTTTCCCAAATTCATTGTGTTCTCTTCCCATGACATCAAGGGCAGATCTCTCTGCCAGTTTTACTCACTTTAGAAAGTTGGGAAATGGGAAATTCTTTCTACCTTTCAGTTAAAATCCTTGTCAATATGTATCAATCTTTGTTGGAGATTCATGGTTAGATATATTTGGCAAGTGCTATCCCTCTCCCTCTCAGCTTATACCAGAGACGTTGAAAGACTGTTACAGATGAAAGCATAAGAGAGAATTCTGATGGTCCTGAAGTGTGTTGTGCATCAAGGGCCTGTATGGTTTGTACAAATCTGTCCTCTTGTTTCTTTTCATCTTCATGCCAAACTTATAAGGTCAGTGGTATTATCCCCTCATTGCATAAAAGGAAACTGAGGATCATGGTTTTTATATTTATTAGAGCTAATTAACTGCAGAATTTGGATCTCTTCATACCATGTCTCATTTTAGTGCAGTCTCCCAGGCTATGGGCTCTAAAGAAAGTAGCTTTTCAAGACTTCCTTGGCCAATAATTGTCTCTTAGCAGCTTTAAATTTGCAACCAACATACCTGGATTTAAGTCCTGGCTCTACGTCTTATGAACTATGTGATCCCCGGCAAGGTTTTTAGCTGTTATAAGATCTGTAAAATGGATATGATGATCCCTTCATGGGATAGCTGGGCATACTTCCTAATAGTCATAGAAAGTGGTAAATGGTGGACCTCTTCCACTATTTCTTTTCTGTTTCAGGTCCTTGGCAGACATTTTAAACTCCCTTTTTTTCTTCCTGGAAAAACCTCCTTTGTCCATGAAATTGTTAATGATTTTCAGATATATCCAAAGTAAAGCCCAAATCCTTGACTCTTATGTTAAGTGTCCAAATACTTTGAGATATGCCTCACTAATTTCCACCCAAAACACTTCATGATTTAAATAAACATAGTTCTACCTTGCTTTAGCTAAACAAGCTGCCATCCAATGTTTAGGAAGAAGTGAAAAATGATATGGTGCTCGTTGGAGTGGGAAGTAGGGAATTAATATTTTTATTTTTAATATCATAGAAAGTAGTCCCCACCTCGCTCCCACCCCTACAGTATTTAAAATTTGTATTCAATCACATCATACTGGTCATTAAATTATTTCTGAAACCTCAACATGGTTTTTCATAATTGTTTGGGATAAAACTAAGCAATTTCACTTCCTACCCCTTTGGTGACTTTAAAAAACAAAAAAAAAAAAAAAAAAAAAACCTAGAATATTAAAGCCACTTTCCTGAAACCAGGAAATATCACCACGTTTTTCTTTCCTGATTTTGATCTGCCCCCAAACTGTTAAAGCTGGTAGCCAGTATTTGTCAGTTCTTAAATGAACACATAACCTCTGTTTTGAAAGCAATGTGGCTCGGTGCAAAGAAGACCAGACAATCCTCAGACTTGGTTCAAAGGGCAACTTCTTCTCTTAAAGTTCTGTGTGACCTTAGGCAAGATTCTCTGATTCTTAATCACCTCATGTACAAAACCAGAGTGGTAGTGGTCATTCATTCTTCCATGAACAGTCATGACACGACGGATCCCACTTTAGGCACCAAGAATACCATAGGGAACCCAACACAAAAACCCGTGCTTTCTAAAAGCTTGTATTCCAGAAGGGGAGGCAGACATTAACAAAGAAATAAATAATACATAACCTATAATATGACAGATGATAAGAAATAATAATAACACAGAGAGGAGCACCTGGGTGGTTCAGTCGGTTAAGTGCCTGCCTTTGGCTCAGGTCATGATCCTGGAGTCCCAGGATTGAGCCCCATGTCTGGCTCCCTGCTCAGCAGGGAGTCTGCTTCTCCCTCTGCCTCTCACCTCGCTCTCTCTCTCTCTCTCGCTTACTCTCTCTCAAATAAATAAGTAAATAAATAAATAAATAAATTTAAAAAATAATAACATGGAGCAAAAGAAAGCAAGCTAGAGGCAGCATTGAGTGCCAGGAGGATGGGGATGGGCTGCTGTGGATACAGGGACACTAGAGAAAAAGCATCGCCTGCCTGCTACCACAAGCCCTGTACAATGGCTGTTGCTTGTAGAAACAGCCCACATTGTAGAACTCATGGGATAAAAGTCAATCTAATCAACCACAGGGTGCTTCCCCCCCACCCCTTCCATTTTAAGGGTCAACACAGTATGTATTGTTCAAACTCTGATAGACAAACATCTTCACTGAATTTTAAAAACACTTGCCCTCTTCTCCAGTCTGCAGAAAATTATCTTAAACTCAAAGGAATGCCAAGTGGTTTTTTGTGGCATGTTAGTTGTGTCCATGAGTGAAATTGAAGTCACTCCAACAAACGATACAAACAGATTATTGTAGCCTGGGTGAGCTTTATACAGCCAAACAGAAGAGAAATAACACATAGGATTCTTAGATATGTCCTTCCCTTTTCTGTGGCTCAGTCCCTCTGCCTGTTGTCATGGGTGATATTCAGCTGGCAGGTGCTGTCACCTGCTGATTACCATTATGGAGGTTTTTCAGCCCAGAACGCTTGGGAGAGCTCTCAGAAGAATATCGCCATTCTGAGATCCCGTACTCACCTCTTGTGCGATTCATCTCCACTTGAAACTGAACGGAATCCCATTAATTATCACTTCAGATAGTAAATCAGTTTCTCATATGTGAAAAGAAGACTGCAACCCAAGTCCCTCTTTTTGTTTGGGATTGCCAGAGAGTTATTACAGCTGGTATTGAACTCATAAGAATAATTTTAGCATTACTTCAACAACAAAGCATTTTGTAAATGTATAACCTTGTTTTTCTTAAAAAGCCCTGAATAACTGTGAAGTCACATTGCTGGCTTAAGTGTGATAGCTCTTCTCTCTCTCTCTCTGCAACCTCCAACTTTAAAAGCATGTATTCAGTCCCCGGCTTTAAAGTCAAGGCAATGTGCTGATTGACTGTGCTGACATAATTGTGTTAATGACAAGACACGACGGCTACATTGTTAGATAGGTCGCTTATCATCACTATTTATTTAGCTCACTCTGCCAAGTCTGAATTATACTTTTTATACATTGTGGTTAGAGTCAGTCATTTAAAGTGCTTCAGTGTTGAAACAACATTTTTTTACAAGTCTTTTAGCTGTAGTTCAAGAGAAAAAAAGTCTTCTACAGCATCATTAAACAGGGTTCAAAGTAAGTCCTTGCTGAAAGATGTGAAGTTTGAGCTCTTAGGAAATGAAATCTTTGATCTCCAAAATGATTAGTGAAACCATTTTTGTACACAGGCCCATTTTTATCTCATGTTAAAGAAAATAATACAATTTAATCTACATAATACTTCTCATTCTGATGCCTCGAGTCAACCTCTGTCACTAGTGTCTAGAACTGCCCGAGAGCCCTCTGCTCTTTGCTGAAGGAAGGAATTAGAGACAGGTCTATCTTTCAAGGCATCAGGGCTATTGGACTGAATACAGAAGGACCTTACTCACATGGTGCCACCATCTTATCTTGAAAGGATGCTATTTCAAAGATGTGACGTTCTCAGGATCTTCTTCCCCCAGGTAACAGTTGGTAGAGAATATATATAATATGTTATATATTATATATGTGATATATATATATATATGACAACCATGAGCCATTAGACTGAACTATTGAAGAAATAGGCTATCCTCAAGCCATTCTGTGACAACCGGAGTAGGGCCTGCGGGATAAGAAAAGAAAATATATGCTAAAGTAGCTAGCCCACAAGCTGAGCAAAGTCTAGATTGGCTTGACAAAAAAAGGGTGCAAAAGTAGAGTGATTAAATCAAACGCTCAGATTGTCCTTCGTGTTCATAGAACTGGCTTTCATTCTTATCTTTAATTTTATTTGCTTTAGATGCATTTTAAAGCGTTGTTTGTTTATTATTCATTTGGCTCCAGACACTTTTTTAAGCTCTGAAACAGAGTAATGAATAAAACCAACCTCCCAACCTCATGAAGTTTTCATTCTGCGATAGACACTCACGAGCACTCTTGTATATGAATGCAATGCTCTCAGGCTCGAATTTCTCTAATTGTTGGGTCATCTGTGATGCTCATCTTTGGTTTCACTGATATTGCCAAACTGTCTCCAACGTGGTTGTATCAATTTATACCTTTATACCCTGTTATCTCACCAACTCTTGCTATTTTCAGACTTTTAGATTTTTTGCAAATCTGATGTGTAGGAAATTTTACGGTACTGTGAATTAAACTTGCATTTCGTGGCTACTAAGGAGATTTGAGCATCATTTTGTTCAATCACTGAGTGTTGTCGAGTGTGAGCCACTCTATTTCCTAGTTTGCCAGCTTATTCGTTTTTTTTTTCACTTGCTCAATTTTAAAATGGAAGGATCCGGGCAGCCCGGGTGGCTCAGCGGTTTAGCGCTGCCTTCAGCCCAGGCCCTGATCCTGGAGATCCGGGATCAAGTCCCATGTCAGGCTCCCTGCATGGAGCCTGCTTCTCCCTTTACCTCTGTCTCTGCCTCTCATGCTCTCTCTCTCTCTCTCTCTCATAAATAAATAAATAAAATCTTTAAAAAAAAATAAAATAAAATAAAATGGAAGGATCCCTGGGTGGTGCAGCGGTTTAGCGCCTGCCTTTGGCCCAGGGCGCGATCCTGGAGACCCTGGATTGAATCCCACGTCAGGCTCCCGGTGCATGGAGCCTGCTTCTCCCTCTGCCTGTGTCTCTGCCTCTCTCTCTCTCTCTCTCTCTCTCTGACTATCATAAATAAATAAAAATTTTAAAAAAATGGAATACCTTTCTTTTTCTCATTGATTTGTGGGAAGTTTTTATGTTTTGAGGATAATAATGTTTGTCAGTTATGTATTGCAAATAATTTTGCCCAGTCTGTATTTTCTTTTCTTGTTAGAGTAAGATTTGTTGGACAGAAGTTTTTAATGTTGTCAAATGTCTTATAGCTTTACTATTAAATGATCTTGTCCTACATTGAGATCATAAAGGTATTCTCTAATTTCTTCTAAGTATTTTACAGCTTTTCTTTCATATTGAGGTCTCTAATTCACGAGGAATTCATTTCTGTGTTTATTATAAGGCAGAAATGAGTTTTCCCCCTCATATGGTTATATAGTGTTAACATGACAGACCATGGAGTGCCACCTCAGTTATACATTATAGTTCTAAATGTTCTTGGCTCTCTTCTTGACAACTCATCTAGTCGCTTCTGTTCCATCATCCAATGTGTCTATTCCTGACTCCTTATCATACTGTATTAATTGTTGTGAGTATAATTATAATAATAATGCTTCTTGATATATAATATCATATGGCCCATCTTATTATTATTATTTTAAATCACCTTAGCCCTTTGCATTTCCATATTAAATTTATGATAACCTGTCAGGTTACATTTTAAAAATCCTATTCAAATTTTGACTAGACTTCATAGTTTGATTTGAAGAGAAACTGTGTCATTATGATGATAAGTTGTCCTGTGAATTTGGTTCCTCCATTTGTTTAGATCTCTGTAAAGATTTAAATCTTTTTCCTTTAACGTTTTCACTTCTCTTCAAAATTTGTGTTGGAATCTCTTTCCTAAATATTTGCCTACTTGTTGCTTACAGGAATGCACATTTTTTGTACATTGATCATTTATCAAAAAATCTTGCTGAAGTCTCTGAAGTCTTAAAGTACATATTGTTTTCTTTTTTAAAAAAATCATGTCATTAATGAATTATAAATCTTTTCCTTGGGATCCCTGGGTGGCGCGGCGGTTTGGCGCCTGCCTTTGGCCCAGGGTGCGATCCTGGAGACCCGGGATCGAGTCCCACGTCGGGCTCCCGGTGCATGGAGCCTGCTTCTCCCTCTGCCTATGTCTCTGCCTCTCTCTCTCTCTCTCTCTCTCTCTGTGACTATCATAAATAAAAATTAAAAAGAAAAATCTTTTCCTTCTTTATTTTAATTTTTTAAAAATGTATTCATCTAATATAATGAACATAATTAGGACCCCCAGCAACAAATGAAGGCAAGTTAGTGTTTACCCTATCTTGTCTGAAATTTTTGAAATATTTCACCATTAGAATGATTTTTGCTGCTGATTCAACAGGGTTGTTTTTTTTTTTAACTTTTTTTCATTTTGAAAAATTTCCTTTTTCTTTCTACATTATTATGACTTTTTATCACAAAGAAGTGTTGAATTTTATCACTTTTTCTGCATCTGATGAGTGATCTCCTGTATTTTGTCTCCTTAAATTTGTTAATGTAGTGAGTCATCTCAACAGATTTCTTTTTTTAAAGATTTTATTTATTTATTAAAAAGGAGAGTGAAAGAGAAAGAGACACAGAATGAGAGAGAGAGAGAGAGAAAGCAAAAGCAAGGAGAGGGGCAGAGGGAGGAGCTGACTCTCCACTGAGCAGGGAGCTCTATGCAGGGCTGGATCCTAGGACTCTAGGCACTTAACCTACTAAGCCACCCAGGTGCCCCTCCTTAATAGATTTCTTAATATTAAGCCAAACTTGCAATTCTGAAACATCCTCAAGTAGGTCATGATGTATTTCTTTTAATATATTGTTGGATATATTTTATTTATGATTTGATTTTACTCTGGCAAACTATACATAGCATAAAATTTACTACCTTAACAATTTTAAAGTGTACAGTTTAGTGCTAAGTATATTCACAATGTTGTGTGACCAATCTCCAGAACTTTTCATTTTGCAAAACTGGAACTCTCTACCCATTAAACAAAAACTGCCCATTCCCCCTGCCCCCAGCCTTAAACAACCATCATTTTACTTTCTTTCTGTATGAATTTGACTACCTTATATAAGTAGGCCATAGAGTATTTGTCTTTTTGTGACTGTCTTATTTCATTTACAATAATGTCTTCAAGGCTCATAGATCCATCCATGTGGTAGTATGTGTCAAAATTCCCTTCCTTTTTAATTCTGAGTAATAGTCTCCCTATATGTATATGTTTTATGTATACATACCACATTTTATTTATCTGTTCATCCATCCATGGACACATGGGTTGCTTCCACCTTTTGGCTATTGTATATCATGCTGCTATGAAAGTAGTATAAAGGTATCTCCTTTATTTATGATATTTTATCTATATTCACAAATAAGGTTGTCTTAATATTGTCTTCTCACAATGTTCTTGTCTAGTTTAGATTTTAAAGTTGCAATAGTTTAATAAAATTAAGAAAGAACTTTTTTTTTCTTCTAGAACAGTTTATTTATGATTGGGATTAACTGTCCCTTAGATGTTTAGAAAAGATTATCTTTAAAATTATTTAGGGCCTGGTGTTTTTATTGTGGTAAAATTTTAACTGTTTATACAATTTATTTCTTGTTTCCAGGCCTATTTATAATTTCTATTACTTCTGGAGTCAGTTGTGCTAAATTATACTTTCCTAGAAATTTTTCTATCCCATCTAATTTTTCAAATATATTTACATAACATGTCTCACACCATTTTAATAAATGTGTGCTCCTTATAGTTACACTTTGTTATTCTTAATATTTTTGTTTCTATCTTATGCCAACTTTTTTTCTTCTCAGTTTTACCAAACTTTTGATTATACTTTTGTGTTTTCAAATAAACTCCAGAATTTCAAATTCTTTCTCTTATGCCTTTTATTTTAATGTCTGCTCTGATTTTTAACATTTCCTACTTATTCTTTCTTTGGGTTTACTTTGTTGTGCTTTCTCTAACTTCTTGATAGAATAATAATTCAATAATATTCAGTTTTCTTAGAAGAATTTAAGGCTATAGATTTTCTTCTATGTACCTCTTTAGCTGTACTCTATAGTTTTTGTTATATAGTAATTTTATTTTTATTAAATCTTAAGTATTTTCCAAATCTATCCTAAATTCCCTTGATACATGTTATTTAAAAATATGATTTTTAAAATTTCAACAAGAAATTGTAAAAATTATTTTTAGTTTTAGTTTGATTTAGTCTTTTCTCTAATAATTTAATTTTAAATTAACTTCTATCACAAGTAGCTTCAGTAATTTTTTTGTTGTTTTCTTGTTTTTTGTCAATTCCAAAGCAAATCCTATAGCATCAAAAAAGTTCTACAATGTGCAATGTTCATTATAATCCCTAAATAAATTGTCGGCTTTTAATAATTTCTCATTTTCTGTCCTTTAAAAAAACTCTTCCTTTGATGGAAGTTTAATGCTATTAGTCCTAAAAGTATGTGGCCTGGAGCAGAATCTCTTAATGATTAAATTCTATCTAACTGATCACTCTGCCAGATTCCTCAAGAATATAGTCATAAAAAATATTGTATTTAAGTACAATCTAGGGCTGCAGCCTATATCATATCTGGTCATCTGGTCTACTGGCCCCTCTTAGCCCATGTGTGAGAGCCAGTGGCTTCTAATGCCCACCTAGCAAACCCAGGAGTGGAAGATCTCTGAGCAGCTTTTAGTATTCACTTCCCCTGGGATCTACCCTGCTATTATGTATTCTAGTGGAAATGTTCATTGATCAAGAGCAGTCTTGGGAACTGGCCCTGCCACACCAGTCTCATGGGAGGAAAGTCTGAGAAGAGAGAACATGACGGAAAGTAGTTAAGAGAGGGAAGTGATTAACCCAGGCTGGTTCCTTTTATAAGCTATTCATTCCTTCCAATAATAGCACCACACTCCTGTAAAGTAGGGACACTTTCTGTGGAGAAGGACTTTGCTTTTGTATGTGGCACACTTCAAAGCTCCTTTTCCTTGAGGAATGATGAGGCAACAGCTCTACATCCCAGCTCCCAATAGTTACATTGTTTCAACAATATTATTTGCATACTGGTGTCACATCCAAAGAGGGATGCACCAGCACTGAGAGATTGTAATCCTCCTATGACCAAATTTTCTGCCTTTGACCTTGTGATCAATTCAGGGTTGAAATGAAGAAGTGACTACATCAAGTGGAACTCAGGTGTCCAGGATTCAATTAAACAGAGGACAATATGAGGCTAGGAAGGAAAAAATGGATGAGACCACTAGAGGGAAAGGGATGTGTAGCACTTAGAGGAATGTAATAGTGAGGTTGGTTAGTGATTAATTCATTTATATACTGAATATTTATGATGATAATAGCAAGTATTTACATAGCATCTAGTAGGTACTAAGACCTTTATGTTTATTAAATTACTTAGCATTTACAACAACCCTCTGCTGTTATTGTTATCTCTGATTCATAGACGATGCAACTGAGGCATAAAAGAAACAATGATCATTGCTAGCAGGTAGCAGGACTAGATTCCAACCCAGGCAGGCTAGTTACAGAGTCCAGGCTCAAAATAACCACTCTGTTCTATGGTCTCAATATATTTCTATACATAGATATATTCAGACACATATCATAGAAAATATAGAATACATCAATACAAAGATGGCACATAATCCTGAACAAGACGTGAACCCTCTTCTCTACCCTAATGAGCATACAGTCTAGTTAGAGTGTTGCTAAGTAAACAATGAAGTGAAATACAGCACTGAATTATTTTTTAAAGTTTTTTTTTTTAAATTTATTTATTCATGAGAGACGCACAGAGAGAGGCAGAGACATAGGCAGAGGGAGAAGCAGGCTCCATGCAGGGAGCCCAACGTGGGACTCGATCCCGGGACTCCAAGACCATGCCCTGGGCAGAAGGCAGGTGCTAAACCACTGAGCCACCCAGGGATCCCACAGCATTGAATTATAATATACCTAAGAACAAGAAGCTACTGCTAAGGAACCTAAGAGGGGAACCCAATGATTTTTAGAGATTCATGCCAAATGGCAGAAATTATATCTAAGCTGAGATCTAAAAATGAATAATAATTATTCAAGCAAAGACATTGAGAGGAGGCTTCCAGGCAGTGGAAGAAGAATATGCAAAGGCCCCCATGCATGAAACAAATGTGTTCAAGGGGTTCACAGCAGAACACTGTGGAAAAGCAATGAGAAAAGGAATGATAACAAATGCTGGCATAACCCTACTCAAAAGATCATAGCACTGTTGGACCCAACTAAGCTAGAATTAGCTACGTGAAGAAACAAAACAGACAAACTAAAAAGTCATAAAACTCAAGGGCAGTCATCTTCATAGTGGCTTAAATGTCTTGCATTTAAGAAAACATAGCGTGCAAAAGACAATGATAGAAATAGCTTTCTTGACTTCTGACAAGTTGACGGATTGCAACATATCAGGCAGATCAATTATATAGTTCAATAATTTTTCATGTATTTCTCCCTCGTGCTCTCTCCACCAGACTCTAAGTTTCTTGTGTACAGAATCATGTCTAAATTATGTCCAAATTTCCTTTAAGAGAAGACATCATAGATATGTTAACAGTGTTTTTCCCTGATGAACAGTAAATCTCTGCCACGATTATTTACCTCTCATATGCTTTGTTAACATACTTTAAGATCTTGGTGTCTTTAAACATAAAAAGATCTTGGTGTCTTTGACCTCTAAGAAATAAAATAATAAAACTTTTAAGAAAGGCACAAAGTAAGTGTATTATTCTTATTTCAAACAATTTGCAGTGAATTTGAAATTTGAGTGTATTTTATCCCTCATAATAGAATAGCTCCTTTCTGGTCATTATGGTGTGAGTAAATACGGATTTCCCTATGAATATTAAACTGACATTTTTTTCTATATTTGTGCGCTGCTATATGAGTGAATGGGTGATATATTTTTAAAGCACATTATTTTCCTTGTTCTTTCAGACAAATTATAAGCCATTAAGAAAATCAGCATTTTTGACCCTTGTAAGACAATGTACATATTTTACTCTGTAATCTAAAGAAGATGGAGCTTCCCTCAGAATTGCTGGGTGTTTTTGAGACCACAAGGTCATTGGCCATGTCACATATGTACAAAGATTGAAGTACTCTCTTATTTTTCTTTAATATAATGGGGACACAGTAGGCAATCTGTCCTCATCTAGACCTTATTTGGTTTTCAGAACAGGGAAGATGCATGACACAGAGTGGCTTTGAGAAACTACCGTAAAAAGTATTCACAAATTATACGGATCTACAAATACATATATGCCTTCTCTTGATAGAAAGATAGATGACCGATATAAATATCAGAATATCCAGAGTTTATTCACTATGAAGAAGAGATAAAAAGATCATCAGAAAAAAAGATACTTTTGTCAGTTTTATTTTTGATTGATACAAGTGTTAAGAGAAAAACAGATCCAACTATTATTACTAGTAGTTGATCTCAGGTGTCCCTTATTCCAAACACAGTTATTGAGCACCTACCATGTGCCAGGCACTGCATTAGACTCTGAGAGTACAGCAGTGCATAAGACAGACAATCCACTCCTAGAGAGGCCATACTGCAGCGTAAATAGCCTGAAGGCAAATCTTGGAGAAGGCCATGTATATGGCAGGCATATCTCTTGTGGAAGCCAATTACTAGTGATTTCTGTCATTACTCTTGTGTTAAGCAGATACTGGAAGCTAAAACAGTTGTTCTCCTAAATCCATTTTTGTTCAATCCTCTCTACTGGTATTAACTCATTCACACAGGACAAATACCACAAGAAACCTCTACATATATGCAAATATTCAACCAGGTTTGACAATTTTTTCGAACTGCTAAATCTCCTTATGTGTTGTCCCCTTTCGCCTCACGTGCCCATCTCTAGATGTCTCCACTCTACCTGCATGTAGTAAAGAAACTAACATGTGGAGTTCACTAATTTGACTCCCACATTGGATCATATCATTCAACCCACTCCAGATTGTTGACTTTTCCATGAGTCCTCCTGCATTTACAAAAGCTCTTCCTCATGGCATGTCAAGTTTGGTAATTTACTGCATGGAAGAAACATGTCCATACTACCACGGAGTGGCCCACTTTACACTTACCTGCACATCAGCTGATGTGTAGCTCAAGGTTTGCTTTCAAGGAAGCTGAAGTCCTATATATACTCTGCAGCGAAGTTAAAAAAGGTCAGCCTAAGTGGGTATTGTGGCATTATTTTCTTTATTATAAACCTTCATCATCAAATTCTAACTAAAAGAATGATGCTAGAATTTTGCTTTCAGGTACAGAAGAAGAGTTCTGTGGTTCTAGCTCCTTTCTCACTTAATATTTCTTTAAGCAATGAATTTCTTCAAGCTATTGTCTGCCTCTCAAAACAGAAACTCTAAACTTTTAAAGTGATTTATCTATTCTGAACTCATCCCCTCATGAGGCCGTTTATGTCTTTTCTTTCTCCTATACTTTGAATTATACTTTCTAATTGAGGGCCCATTTTAAAAAAATTTTTAATCAGTGATGAAAAAGTTTGTCTTTCTGTCATAATAATTTGTTAAGTATACTTACAAAAATACATAACTGTTCAAAATAAATGCAATATGTCCTGTCAGATATGTTTACAGATGAGAATGAACAGAGGCGGGTTCTTTAAAGGAACTCAAAAAGTTTCTTTGTCATAATGTAGGGAATCACCAACTCTAATCTGGGAATGATGACAATACCTACTTCTGGGGAATTCATAAGTGATTTGGATACCAGTTAATCTGTAAAAAAAAAAAAAAAAAAAAAAAACAACAACAACAAGAACAGCGACAACTCTTACCTTTAATCCCTGGTGATCCATAATTTCCCACAGGCTGTTCTGGGTGTTTAGCATTTTTTTTTTAAGATTTTATTTATTTATTCATGAAAGACACAGAGAGAGAGAGACAGAGACAGAGACATAAGCAGGCTCCAGGCAGGGAACCTGACGTGAGACTTGATCCTGTGTCTCCAGGTTCAGGCTCTGGGCTGAAGGCGGCGCTAAACCGCTGAGCCACTCGGGCTGGGCTGCCCATGATTAGCATTTTTAAAGGAAGCCAAATATCCTGGTGGTCTTTAAAGTCATACAGTCAATGATTTTGTAAAAATAATCTGTATCAGATTAAGTAAATTCTCTTATAAATTTCCCAAAACTTTTCAGTCATGGGTGGATATTAAATTTTATCTGTTTTATATCTTTGAGGTTGATCCTATTGATTTTTTTATTCTATTAATATGAGTGATTCATTGATTCATCTTTGAATATTAAACCAACCATGAATTCTTGAGATAAGTTTGACTTGGTTATGATGTATTTATTATTTTGTATATAACTAGATTTTGTTTATTAATATATGACTTAGGGGTTTTGCAGCAATATATATTATTTTTAAAGATTTAAAGATTTTAGAGACGGAGAGAGAGAGAGAGCACGAACAAGTGAGGGGAGGGGCAAAGGGAAGAAATCATCAAGCGGACTCCTCTCCAGCCCCACCTCCAATGCTGGGCACAGAGTCTGACTCGCATGATGACCCATGACATCATGACCTGAACCAAAAGCTAGAGTTAGATGCTTAACTGACTGAGCCACCCCTTACAGCAATATTTATATGAGATATTGGCTTGTATTTATCCTTTCTTTTAAAATATTTTACAGGTTTTAATATCAAGGCTATCTTAGCCTTTTTATTATTTATTAATTTATTTTATTTATTTATGATTTTACTTACTCATGAGAAACAGAGAGAGAGGCAGAGACACAGGCAGAGGGAGAAGCAGGCTCCGTGCAGGGAGCTCAATAGGGGACTCGATCCAGGGTCCCCAGGATCATGCCCTGGGCTGAAGGCAGCGCTAAGCCCCTGAGCCACCCGGGCTGCCCAACCTTTTTAAATGAATGGGAAAGTGTTTTCAGTTCAATTCTCTGGGAGAATTTGTGTAAGATTGGTGTAATGTTCCTTAAACATTTGGAAGAATTCACTGGTGAAGCCATCTAGCTTTAAAGAGTTGTGTGGGTGTGGGGGGAGGCGGGAGGTATTCATTAAGGATTCAGCCTCTTGAGGATCCCCGGGTGGCTCAGCGGTTTAGCACCGCCTTCAGCCCAGGGCGTGGTCCTGGAGTCCGGGGATCAAGTCCCAGGTCAGGCTCCCTGTATGGAGCCTGCCTCTCTCTCTGTCTCTCATGAATGAATAAATAAAATCTTAAAAAAAAAAAAAAAAAAAAAGATTCAGTTTGTTTAATGGATATAAGAACTATTCAAATTTTCTTTTTAATATTGCATTAGTTTTGAAAACTTGTATTTTTCTTGAAATTTATCTATTTCATCTTAAATTTTCAAGCTTCTGGGCATAAAGTTTTCTATATTATGCTCTTACTATCTTTTCAATATCTCTAGGATTGCAGCGATATCCTGTCTTTCAGTTCTAAGACTGATAATTTGTATCTTCTCTCCTCTTTTTGATCAGGAGATTAATTTAAGAGTCTTTTTCAAAGAATAAACTTTTGATTTTGTTGATTTCTTCCCCTTGTAAATTTTGTTTGTTTCCTTATCTTCTGGTTTTGTCCTTAATAGGTTCTTCCTTGTACTTTTTTTGGTTTTCATTTGTTTGGGATTTTTACCCTACATTCTTTAGGTCAATTCACAGTATTGATTTTCAGCCTTTCTTCTTTTCTAGTGTATCCATTTCAGGTTATCAGTTTCCCTCTGATCACAGCCTTCACAAATTTCTAAGTTTTGATGTTATATTTTAATTATAATTCAAACTATTTCCTAATTTCCCTAGTAATTTCTTATTTTTACATAGATGATGTTTTTAATTTATTTATCTGAGAGAGATTGAGAGAAAATGAGCAATCATGGGGGTTGGTCAGAGGAAGAGGGAGAAAGAAAGGTAAACAGAGAGAAAGAAAGGTAAACAGACTCTGCTGAGTTTCGAACCTATGTGGGGCTTGAGCTCAATTTCACAACCCTAAAATCAGGGCCCTGAGATGACTACCAGAGCTGAAATAAAGAGTCAGATGCTTAACTAACTCCACCACCCAGGTACCCCTACATAGATGAGTTTTAAATATGTTTCTGAATCCCCAAAAATTAAATTGTTAAAAATACCACTTTTGTTGATTTCTAGCTTAATTCTGCTCAGGACAGAGAACACACTCTGATATCAGTCTTCTAAAATTTGCAACTTGCTTGGTGATCCAGGAAATGGTCAACTTTGGCAAATATTCCACATGAACCTGAGTATAATATATATTGCTAGATATAAATATTTTATGTTGTCATTGAATTTTGCCTGCTTTATCAATTAATAAGGTGTATTATACTCTCTTACCACAGTTATAGATAGATTCATGCATATTTTTGTTTCTATCAATTTTTGACTTGTGTATTTTGGAATTGTGTTATTAGGAGCTTACAATTATTACATATACTAGGCAATTTGACCTTTTTATCATTTTGAAATGTTGCTGTTTCTCTCTAAAAATACCTCCTTTTTTGATATTATTATAAATAGAGCAGCTTTTTTTTGGTTAGGATTTGCATTATTCTTTTGTCTATCCTTTTCTTTCAAATTGCCTGTGTATTTATATCTAAGATGTGTGTCCTACAACATATAGTTGGCTTTTGTTTTTCACACAATCTGACCACATCTCTCTTTGGGAATTTTGGTCCATTTACATTAAATGTAATTACTGATGTCTATAGCTATAGCTATAATCTTACTATTTGTTTTCTATTTGTTCCTTCTGCTTTATAAGTGATTTTCTCTATTTTTCCTTCTTTTAAATTATTTTTTACCATCCCATTTTCTATTAGTTCATTAGTATTTTATCATTATCTTTAATGATTTCTCTAGAGATTAAAGTATGCATCCTTGTTTTATTACAATCTGTGTTTTACCCTTTCTCAAATAATGCTGATATTACATTTTCACTCCCTTTGTTCTTTCTACCACTTATATATTATTTTCTATGCATTTTAAATCTCCAAATATTTTATACTACATAAGACATTTGGTTATTATTTTTATAGTAAATATAGTAAATATTAATTTTCATTCACCTACACTGGTCAATGATTTCTTACTTTCTTTTCCTTTTTCCTTTTCCTTTTCCTTTCCTTTTTTTTTTTTTTTTGTTCTGAGACTGTATTAGCAAAGAAACCATTTATAAAACAGATCAGAGTTTTAGCTGAGCAATTCACCACATGTGGGCTGAGGCAAGGTGACCAAGAAGGAGGTCTGAAAAACTGAATTTTATGCTGGGCTTACCCCTGGTTGACTAGGGAATATTTGGACAAGTTTCCCAACTTGTCTACAACCATATTTCCTTATTCTTAAAATAAGGGGTTGGGATTATAGCAAGTTGATTCCAATTTTAGTTTTTTGTGATACTAAGACATTTTTCTTTGCCAGGCCTACATTAATAGACTGTGCTGTTAGATCATAATATCCATTGTTATTTTTAATTATTTATTTTTATTTAATTAAATTATAAATTTTAGTATATTAAATTAAATAATAGCTTTAATTTTATTAAATTATTTTAATGCAATTAGGGCCACAAGTAGAGCTAACAGGAATGTTTTTGTTATTGCTATTCAAATCTAGAAGTTGAACAAACTAAAATATTTCCATTTTTCTCCAAGCTATTGTATGAAAATTATGTCAGTTACAGTTAACATTTTTTAAGTACTATTAAAAATTTTGGTTGCTTTCCTGATTACATATTATTTAACTGATTAGCTGTGAGGCTTCTTTTCAATACTAAACACACATCCACACACACACACACAGATATAAAGGCAAATTTTCTTCTATGGTATGTTATTTTATGTTTCCAATTATCTCAATGGATATAATGAAATTTTTTAAAATTTATTTTAATTCACTTTAATTTAAAAAATAAACATGCCACATACCATTTTGGGTACTGGATGGAGGAATAAGAGAAAAATAATTAGTATTAGGTTCAGAAAATCCCTAAGAAGTTGGAAATAAAATTTAAAGAGCAAACTAAAGGTCTTGTTTCTTGTTACATAATAGGAATTCAGTAAATATTGAATAAATGAGTGAATGTCAAATGTGAAAACAAGGGAAGTGAATTTTACGGAATCATATGAACAGGAATATAATTGAGAGTGAATGACACTGCACCTTGGAAATATCTGGGAAAATCAAACTTACTTGATTCATAGATTTAAACTAAAAGGAGAATTTAGGAATGTGCCAGCTAAGTTGCCATCACAAGTCAATGGTAGAGTATTAGTACCTGCCAGTATTAGTCCACTGTAGGCATGTAGAAATTAATACTTATCTAGGAAAGTCCAAGGCAAGGAATGTTCACATTGCTTTCAATATTGCCCCTTATTATTTCCTCTTCTCTTAGAAAATTCATACTAAAATCTATTCATAATGTTGGACCTGTTAAAATTAGGCATTATCACTTACAAAGCAAAAAGCAGTCTATAATCTATGCTTATGTCCACAATCCAGAAACTAACTTACCACACAGCAATTAGAAATTATCAGGCAGGAAGAAAAGCTTTTGCTTTCTAACAAGTTCTCCAAATCAACTTGCTTGTATTTTTCCCTTGGAGATATATTCCAAATACCCATTCCTTTTCCAAGTTCTTCTAATGGCCTGCCCTATCAGAAAGTTGTACCTTTCTTACAATTTACCATGGAAGGATGAGGAAAAAGGTGTCATCGATTTCAGCAATTGAGAGTGGACATTAGGAACAGAAGGGACAAGACTTGTCCTCACAGAGAAAGTCCAAGGTCCTTCTGGGTGGATCTTCAGCATCTCCACAGCCTTCTAAACAGGACTTTGTAGGGGTATGTGAGTGGCTCAGTTGGTTAACCATCCGACTCTTGATCTCAGCTCAGGTCTTGATCTTAGGCTCATGAGTTCCATGCTAGGCATGGAGCCAATAAATAAATAAATAAATAAATAAATAAATAAATAAATAAATAATACTATATTTCCTTTTTACTCACAATATAGAAGCAATACATGTTCATGGTATAAAATTTGGAAAAATAGATTAAATGAATAAAGAAGAAAAACAAGAAGTATCAGTCATTTCACCACATAGATTAATATCTCTTTTCTCTGTGGTGCATTTTCTTTATCCTAAATCAAGACAGTATTATATGTATGGTTCTATACTCTGTTTTTTTTTCTTGTATTTTATTTTATACATGTGCTAAAATGTATTTATTCATTTCCCTATTGATGAATATTTAGGCCATTTCTACCTTTTAATATTTTAAATAATTTTAGATGTGCATCAGCGTCCACAAATCTTTATGTTCATAGCTAATTATTTTCTTATGATGAATTACTAGCCATGAAATTAGGTGTACCTTTGGCATAACATTTTATAGCTCTAGATAAAGTTTCCAAATTACCAAGAAGGCAATTTTTCTGTACTTCATGCAGTGAAGTATAAGAATAGCCATTTGTCAGCAACCTCAACAAACTGGATATTACAGCTTTCTTTGCTCTTTGCCAATTTTTAGGAGAATAAGTGTATCTGTTAGTTTCAAACGCACTCTTTTCACAACTTTTTTTTCCACAAGTCTAGCTGTATTGCGGATTGAGAAAGGATTGAAGCAGAGACTGAACCCGGTGAAATGCAGGTATTTGCCCCACCCAGGGCACATTCAGTTTCCTCATTTTCTCAACTGAATGGCTGTCTGTATGTGGCTCGCTTGCTTGCCTGTGTGGTAGCATTGCTTATTCTCTGCAGAGTTGGCCCACCAACTCCCTACAGTCTATGGCACCAAGAGGTTCTATTTGTGTAGACAAGATTGAGCTATTGGCTATCTTTGGAACTAAATGTCTATGAACCCTCTCTGAAAGGGAGGGGTTGTGCTGCACTTCCCGTAGGACACCAAGTGTGCTGGAGACTCGGGAACATAGAATCCAAGTTTACTGTGTAGATGTGTATTGTCACACTGTGTGATGAGGATGGACTTGATGCCAAGAGCATCATGATATGTATTCATCAAACGGTATAAACTATTTTCAAAAAGTATCAGCATAAGTCAAGACCCTCTTAGATAATCCACAACCTGAAGGCTTTTTAGAGAACAAATATATTGTGGGCAAGCACTTGACTCTCTTGCAGAGATTAATAATTTAATCATAAACTGATTTTTATGCACCCTGATGATTTTTTTGTTTTGTTTCCTGAGCTAAGTGTTCTTAAGAAATTCTGCAGTGGTAAATGAAATCACATTATAACTGCTGAGAAACTCCTGCTAGCTTATTTAACATTCAAACAATGTTTATTGACCGCAGGCAGGCGGAGTGTATGGTGAGGAATGTAGTCTCTGCAGTCAGACCAGACTGCCCTGGCTCCAATCCACCTTCTCCACTTAATAGCTGTGACCTTGGGCAATTTAGTTCACCTCTCCATGCCTCAGTTTCCTCTGTAAAATGGGGATAATCTGGATCCTGCTTCAGGAGGCGCTACAAGGATTAAATATGATAACATAGGCTTATAACAATGCCTAAAACATAGTAAGTGCTCTATAGATGGTATTGATTAATGTGATGCATCTAGAGACCAAACATTCTGCTCAACATAATAATATGTAAAGATACAAATTAGACACAGTGACTAATCTCAACTAATTTACAACATAGCAGGAAAGATAAAACATGTATGCAAAGCCTCCTCATTTTTCAAGGCTCAGATTAAATGCATCAAAATCTTCATTAATTCTCTCTCGTTCACTGTAATCTTCCCCACTGCAGCTTAAACGGACTTCTCCTTATCACGTTCTACCGAGTTTTGTAATCAATTATGTACATGTCTATTCCTTCTTACCAGATTTTGATCTCCTTGAAGCAGATTTATTTCATCCTACTTCTCCATGCCTGGTCCATTGGCTGACACATAGTAAGTGCTCAATAAATATTTGATGAATGAATGAGTGACTACCAATACAGGGCTGTATATGGTAATTGCCACCAAAAGGTGCCAGCATCACCATCAAGAGTATAGACATTCACCTTCAACTCTGCTATGAAAGCTGGAGAGGTCCAGCTGCTGACTGGCATTATTAGGACAAGTTTTAGGAAAAACATGGCACCAGAGGAGGCTTTTAAGTGACCGAACAGGTCACTCAGTCTCACCGAGCCACAGCTTCTTTAATCAGCCTTTTCCAACCTGTGGCTTAATCAGCCTTTTCCAACCTTCTTTCCTCACGGTGAAATTCAGGAAATACATATTTCTTTACTGAATAAATGCCTTCTCAAATTTACAGGAATAGTCCAAGCACTGATTTGGAAGACATAATTCACCCCAGTGTTCGTGTCCTAGGAAATGGAGAGGTATATGACAGAGATACACATCATGTGTCCAAAGATAACTTCATAATGGTTTCTGGGTTGTTAAAATCGGAGGAAACCATTGCCTTTTAGAGGAAAGTTACAGTAAATGTCACCATATGAATAAACACTGGAGTGACATGCTTAAGCCTGGTTTTACTTGTTATGATTATGTTGCCTGACTCTTACCACCAGAAGTGCTTCCCTCATATTTTCCTTCACATTAACATTTACGATGAAGGGACAGCATCCCCCTTTGCTCCCATTGGCCAAAACGAGCCCCTTTACGCCCGGCAATATTTCAACAGTCACAGACCAGTGAGAGACCAGCATAAACCCAGGTTGCTGTGGCCCTCGGCATGCTTCACCAGCTCTCCCCCAGCCAACACAACTGCCGTTTGAGATCCATCTGTTACAATTCATGGACCTAAATTCTGACCTAGCAGGTAGTTGTTGAGCTCGAAGTGAGCAGAAAGGACCAGAGCTTCTAAAGGGAAACATTCTTCAAGCGCTGCTACGTGTTCCCTAAGACATGAAACACCTAAGACAGCACCACGAGGCATATTTTTCAGTGCAGAAGCAGCAGAAAACAGAACATGACTCCCCACCCCTTCTTTATATTCCAATGAGATTTGCTAGTTTAACCAGGGCTGCAGTACAAAAGCACTTGTGGTTCATGTTATATTAATAGTGTGGCCTGATTATCAAAAACCATTACTCTTGGTTATCTTGCAGCGGCTGTACGGAGCTGCTATAAGTCAGAGTGACTGCCCACACAGCGTTTGCTTCATGCTTATGATAACAGTATTCTTAATGCAAAAGTGCATTTGTAAAATTATTGCCTTTTAAAGATCAGATGTGTTATAAATGAGATGTGATCACGCAATCTCTTCTCCCTGTATAAAAAAATTAAATACATAAATTAAATGTCAGTATCCTCCACTGTCGTGGCTTCACGTGGGTCACTTTACTTGTGGTCAAACTCGGAGGTATGGCTTTCAAAGCAGATGCGGAGTTAGCCGAATCCTGGCCAGGGGCACAGGCTGTTGCTTTTCTTCTCCTTTTCTTTGATGTCATCTTCTGTAGTTCTGATTGCCGCCTGGTGGATCCAACCTTTTTTTTTTTTTTTTTTTTAAATGCTGGTTGAGGGGTGCTTTGTTTAGGTTAGTTTTATTTTTTAAAAGCAGTAATGATAATGGATCGGAAGCCCTACCATTTCCCTACAGATTGAAATCATTGTTTCGGGTTCTATGCAGAACTCCATGTGGCTGGAGTGGCTGCATTCACAGCTCCTTTATGCTAATGCCACTGTGGTTGACTTTTTAATTTCGCCCTCCCTGACTGTGACACTTTCTCAGGCTTGGGTTTTGTGTGGAAGAGGAGACAAAGCCAGGAAGGAAAGCAACTCTAATAAAGTAAAAGAACTCCGTTTTAATGCTCACTAATCTCCTCCTCTAGGTTAGACGTTTCATTATACGCGTTACACCAACCGGGAGTAAGAGAGATACGGCTGCACTGGGGAAAACGCAAGGGACACTCTGAACCGTGCATCTTCCCAAAGCTCCCCGGTTCCTTGATAAACAAACAGAGAAGGGGTAAATGCACAGGACTCTCTCGCCCCTTGTGCTTTCCCTCTTGGAAGAGCATTCTCGAATCCTTGATTGTTATAGACAGTTAAGCTTTTTCAGCCCTAATTCATTAAAAAAATATATTCATGACAAGTTGTTTGAAATGTGCTCCCTTAAGCTTTTTCTGTCTTTTAGAAACTGTTTCATATCGCTATCTAAGAAGAAAAGCCAGCCAAGATTTACATTTTAATTTAGTTAACCAAATAGTTCAGACTGTGTTCTCCAAAGACAAAGACTGGTCTGTAAGTGGGCCGGATTTTCCTGTATTTTATTGCTGTAATTTGCATGAGAAACACCAGATCCTGTATAATTGTTGCTTTGTTGTTGTGATCCGAGTAGCTGTTTCCAATGTCAATAATTATAACTTGAAATGAAATTTAGTAGCAGTTAGGGGGTGGGGAGTGGAGGCGACTGCCAGCCAGTCAGAATTTCACATCAAACTAACCACAGTCTAGCCTTCTAATGTGATGCGTGCAGCAACCAGGCTTCCAACAAAACTCCATACAAAGTAAACAGAATGAGCAAGTCACTTGAGCCTCGCCACACTATACATCTTGTGATGCCATTTTGTTTGGGATCTAATGAAGAACTAGCATGTTTTATATATGATGGCTGCTAATTGCTTCATTACCCATGCAAATCATAAAGGCAAACTGTGTCTTATCATAAAATCGGTAACTAGGCCATTTAAAAGCGAAGCTCAGGAAAGCATTATTATGTCCATGCTTCTTTTGCTCCTGCGTTCATTCCCTCTCTTCTCTCTCTCTCTCTCTCTGTCTCTCTCTCTCTCCACCACTCCCCCCCCCCCTTTTTATGACTTTGTATTAAGTTGGAACATTTTCTCGGTGGTCATTTGTTCCTTTAGATTAGTCTTCAGTTAAGATAAGCATGTAATGGATGAAGCGAGGGGCCGTGCGGAGATTGTTGCTGCTGCTGCTGCTGCTGCTGCTCGGGCTCTGGGCCCCGAGGTGGCCGCGGACCCACCCACCGCTGGGGCTCCCAACTTAGCTGCCAGGAAAGGGGGGCTGCAGCCCCGGGATCGGGGCCTGGCCCTGCAGCCGCAGGCCTGCGTCGGCCTCTGTCAACAGGGGACAGGCCACTGCTGGGCCTCGCCGCTGTTCCCCGGCTTATTAAAGGTAACACGAAACCATTGGAGAGGAAAAAAGAAAATGAAAGGGTAGGCTGCATGGGGGACTGGGCTCCTTCTAAGGCCCCCGGCTGAGCGGGGTGTAGTGATCGACAGTCACCTCTTCATTACTCAAATTTGGAACCTCCTGAGCTCCTTATTCCAGATAATTAACACCTTAGCCTTGATCAGGCTACTTCCCACATTTGCTTGATAATCAACCCATGGCTAATAGGCAGCATTTTGTTGTGTCCTTCACGTTGTCTTCCTGATAGGAGGGAAAAGAGAAGTCCTCCACCAAGGGATGCCAAAAAAAAAAAAAAAGAAAAACAAAACCAACCAACCAAACAAACAAACAAAAACCCAAATAAATAGGTAATAGCATGCAATTTCAGTCTTCCAGTGGGGTTTTCATCAGGGCAACCCAAACTGGAAGATGGCAGGTGCGTGGGCTGTAAGCCGGAGGGGTCGGTTGCCGTAAATATCATTCTAGACTAACTAGCAGAGGTAGTGTCAAGGTAACAAAGAAATTCTGCTCGTGTGCTAATTCCTCACCGCAGCTGTTGGGGTGTTAGATGGGGAGGCTGCACACACCTTTCCCAGGAATATGAAAGCAGACTGTCTCACCGCCTGTGTTTGTCCTCGTAGCCTCATTCTTGCTGCTAGCAGAGCATGTCCCAACTGTTGTCAATTTATCAATGTAACCTGCACTGGTGGGCACAGTGTGAGCAGCCATTAGGACAGGTGCTTCTATCCATCACAGCCAGTCACTTATTCCACCTTGTCAAGGAAACTAAATGGAGCTTTTGGAGAAATGTAAACAACTCTCTAATGGACAATCAAAGCGCCACTTTCTGAAGCAAACAAGAGGAAGAAATCTGACAAGACATTTTTAGGGACGGGATCATATTTAAGTGGTTTTGTTGCTTTTTTTTTTTTTTAAGAAAAAAAAAGAACTTTTTAATGGCTGTGGTTTGAAAGCACTGGGGTGGCGTGGGCGCAGAGGAAGTAAACTGGAGAAGTAAAACGACCAAAGCGAAGTCCTTCTTGTGGCCAAAGATTGAGAAATTAGGCTTATGAAGTGGGGACGCACTGAGTGAAGGAACCATTGACTGTTCTGGGAGAAGAGTCACAAAGTTGATGAGAAACATCAGCTTAAAAAAAAAAAAAAGAAATTTAAAAAAAGAAGAAGAAGAAGAAGAAGAAATTAAAGGCTTCCAAGTAAAAACTGAAGGCTTGTAGTTGATCACTTGTTTTTATTCGTGTGTTTTTAAGGTTCTAAATGTATATGAGAAGAGTAGAAAAACAGTCCTAAGTATCGATTCCCCTAGACCACCCTTTGTGGCAAAGCCCTAACTAAACAGATGGCTTTTCTACCGTGTCCCTGAACACAGAAAAATTGGCTTTGTCAACCAGGAGAGGAAGCAGGTTCCTCCCAAAAGGCTCGGACTCCAACCCCCTGCTCAGGATGACCTTTCTTCGCTGCTCAGCATCCCCCTGCTGTGATGGTGATGGGGGGGGGGAGAGGCCACCTCCAACGTAGCCATTCAAACATGGGCAGTCAGGACTGTGCCTTGAGTGTCACCGCAAAGTGACGAGGTAGCCAGGGCAAACTGTGGAGCGCAGGTGTTGCTGGCGCGGCATGCCCAGGGCCTTCAGGCAGATGGATAGCACCACACCGAGCCAGCTGAAGCTTCCGGGTGGCCTTCCAGGGATGCTTCGTGGTTATCCATTCCGGAGGCAACAAAGCCTGGAGTAGCTGCCAATAAGTGCATCATGGGAGAGGAGAGGTGGCCAATCTCAGAGCCGTGCAAATGAAGAGAAAAGAGAGATGCTCTGGGAAGAGGTTACCTTCTGGGAAACAGGTAGCAGCTAGGGCCAAGAGGTCACTCCAACCTTGCCAGCTGACATGTCCGGAAATAAAAAGAAGCCTGAGTTGGGAGCATTCAAATTGACCCTGACACTCTCTGACAAGAGAATGCTTCCTGGTGGAAGTCAACTGTTTTGTTCACATCAGTGTTTCTAATTTATGGTTACCCTGGGGTCTACAGGTCAGTATCCTGTTCACATGAGATGAGCAGGAGTTGGGTCTTATCAGCCATCTAGTGGGACTATGACCCCAATTCTCTAGCTGGGTCTTCCCACTGGTCGGCACCAAATAGGAGGATGGTGGTTAACCAGTCACCCCACTGGAGAGAATGTGCATCTTTGTTTCTGTCAGGTGAGCCTTCTCCAAACTCATGCCATGCATTAGAATCTTCTGTGAAGCCCAGTATGGTAGCCACTAGCTCCATCTGGCTTTTTTGCACTTGAAATGTGGCTAGTACTATTGAGGAACCTAATATTTAACTTGTATTTCATCTTAATTAATTCAAATTTAAATTTAAATAGCCCCATGTGGCTAGTGGCTACCACTGAAAAAGACAACTCCTGACCCATTTCTTGAAAAAGATGGACTGCATGTGAATCTAATAAAGTTCTTCTGGAACTGTGCTGTCCAATACGGCTCTCCACATGAGCCATTTAAATTTAAATTAATTATAATTAGAAATAAGGAAAGATTTAGTCCCATAGTGACAGCAGCCACATTTCTGGTGTTCAATGGCCACACGTGGCCAAGGGCTACTGTATTAGCCAAGCGCAGACCTAGAATCTTTCCATCATCTTGGCAAGTCCTATCAGAGCTGTACTGGGCGTCACTACACTACCAATGTAGACAACAGACCAAAGAGCAACTAAACCACTGAAAACCCAAATCCCTTAACTCAATAAAATGCTTCCTATGTATTTACTTTTTTGCCAAATGTTAGGGCTATGATAGTAAACTGGACATGGATGGCCTGCCCGTATGAAACTTAGAGACCAGTGGAGGTTCAAAAAAGTAAATAATTGTATTGCTATAACAGGATTATGAGAGGGTGACTATTGAGAGCTCTGGTAATATATAAGAAGATCAGCTCACCTGACCTCAGAGTCCAGAAGGAAGCTATGCCAAAGCTGAGACCGGGGATAAGGAGGAATTAACCAGCTCTATTAGAGCCTGTGGCATCTTTCATAAAGGGTGAAATATCTAGAAAGGTAAGCCAAGCCTAGATCACACTGGGCACCTTGGAAGCCCAAAGTGTTGACTTTGACGCAAGAGAACTGGGGATCCATTGAAGGGTTTTTAGCAGGGAAATGAACCAGTCATGTGCCCACTCTTATAAATTCCCTGATGCCGCTTGAGAAAATGATCAGCCACAAGGGGCAAGAGTGAGGACCACTGAGAAGGATGTTATAGTAACTCAGGCAAGACATGATGAGAGCCTAGAGTACATAGTAGAGTGAGAGAAAAGTAGATGAATTTAAGAAATATTTGGAAATTAGCACACTTACTCCTTCATTGGCCCACAAAGTCTGCTCGCCTACCCAGGTTACAATTACTTATTCAGATTTGGCGACCTGAAATGAAAATCACAAAAAGTGGAAGCCTCCATGTTGCTCATTCTCTTAATGTTTTCCCATAGTGTAACATGATATTTATCTGCATCAGTGGTATATACGGGAATTAAAGTCCTCTTAAGGCCAGAGGCCAAGCTTATTTCAGTTTGTTCAACACTCAGTGTAGCATCACCAACAGATTGGTTAGAACTTTCTAGTACCTTGAAAAAGTAGTTCAAATATTCTTAAGATAAATGACTATGGCATTGTCTGTTTCAAGATGTATTTCTTTTTAAAATAGCACTTTAACTTTAATTTTCCAATAGAAGTTGACACTTTGGATCACCCTAGTGGGGATGATTTCTCGATTTCAGAATTTTCAATGGCTTGCCTATTGATTTGGCACATATATTATTAGCAAAATAAATTTTGCTTGTATAGTTTAGACACTAATTGATTATTAATTATTTGATCACTAATTGATTGCTAATTAATTGGTCATTGGCTAATCATTAATTAATTGGTGATTTCCTGGCCACAGCTTTACCACTTTCAACAGGATACTAGTTTACTTCATTTCGATGGAGTGACTTTATTATCCCCAAATGCAAAGTAAGAGAGAGCAGACAGGTAGGTTCCAGGCTCGTCTGGATAGAATCAAGTACAACAGGAAGATACTCCTGAACTACCTCACGGCTTCCTTGGATTTTTGAATTCTGAGTCTAGTCATGGCAGCGGTGAGTTTTGAACCAGGAAACCTGGGTGTTTACTCCCACCTGCAGCCTATCAGCAGATTGGGTTCCCAGAGTAGCCCAGCAGTATCAAATCATTTGAGACCTAGAATACTTAACTGTATTATTATTATTAATTATTATTATTATTATCTTTATTATTATTGTTGCCATTTGAACCTTAAAATTACATCCTGTATCTTCACATTCATGGCTTAAACATTCAGGATTTTCCTTCTTTGTGAGTGACCCTGAACAAACTTAGTCACAATGACACCCCTTTTGTGTGTGATCTCCTAAACAGAGCAGTTAAGTCACTTGCCCCAGGGTCCTCAGTTAGTAAATTTGCAAACCTAAGCTGCTCTAACTCCAAAGTGAGTATATTTGACAGCATTATCCTGCCTCCCAACAACACAGTGTTTTAAATATTACCGAGGCATGAAATTCGCTGGCCTGGTCTTTGCTGCTGAGGTAGAAACTGAATCATTTAGCTGGTGGAGGCCCCGGCTGACCAGCCAGGGGCTTCTCCTCTGGAGGCTCTATTGCTCCGCACTCCGTGCGATGAACAAATAAACAAAACTGCTTGGTGTGAAGCACTGCAGCAAAGTCAACTAATTGTTTGAGCCTGGGGATAAAACTGGAAAGAAAGTCATGATTTTTAAGCATTTGAGGATTGACAGAGGCCTCAATCAATGATAATCTTATGGTGATCAGGGGCAAGAGGGAGCAGAGAAAAGACAGAGAGCCTGGCCCCGCAGTCTGGGAACAGCTCTAGGATAGACGTTGTCCTGGCAGTTCACAGTCTGGGTAATCGCTGCCGTGTTTGGGTGGAGCGCTGTGATCTGTGTCTCACGTCGTGTGCCGGGATCATATGGGTTCTCCGTCATTTCAGGGATGCTACATGACTACTGCCGGGGATACGTATGTATATTTTCATGTAACAGGTGTCCCTCGGGATGGGAAAACTTCTTGTAAAACTAAATTCCCTAACTCACATATTTCTATATTGCATTACAATAAAAGGAAGAAGATCAACTCTAGGAGTGGCTCTTCTAGGCGCCGATCATTACAATCCTGATGGGAAAACTACCTGGTAAAGGTGTGGAAGTCAGACTGCACATCAAAAAGCATGCGTCGTTTTTTAGTGAATAAAAGCAGAAAACCACCATAGACATTCTCTTCCTCCTGAGACATTTTCCCAGGTTCTGTTTTAACTACTCAGGTCCCAAATCAGCCTTCACTGTTGAGGACACTGTTGTTCTGTTTAACTAGGAGAGAGAGAGAGAATGTAGAAGGCTACAGTGCTTTAAAGACAATTTCTGAAATGATTTTCCCTCCTCCTGACCCAACTCTCTACTTCCCTTGTTGAAAGAAACTGCACTGGACATGAGATTCTTAGTTTGCCAGCTTATGTGTACTGTTGCTCTGTTTTGTTTTGTTTTGAACTGTGGGCCATAAAATTAAGTAATGGTACATTTGCTTTCCTTGGTCTTCTTTTCCTTGTTTTTTGATTCTAGCAACATCTGCAACAGGGCCCTCCATTTACTCAGAGCCCGTTTATTTTCTCATTGAATAAATAAATCCCAAGCACCTACTGTAAGGCAAGCTTTGCTTTCAATTCAGGGGAGACACATCCAAAAAAGAGAAAATGAAATCCTGCTTTTGTGGAGCTTACACTCTGTATATACCAGTGGTTCTTCACAGGAGCAGGCTTTGCCCTCTCCTTCCACCCCCCACCACTCCCCGGTGACATTGGGCAAAGTCTGAGGACATTTGGAACATCTTTGTTATGATAGAGGGAGAGGTGCTACCAGCACTTGGTGAATAGAAGCCAGGGGTAATGTTGAATATTTTGTGCTGCACAAAGAGTTATTAGGTCCAAAACGTCAATATTGCCAAGGTTGGAAAATCCTAATCTATACGTCTAATGTGCTAGGAATGGGATGTCAGATGGGTGTGTTTACATAACACGGGGATTCCCATAATTAAATATGCAACTGTTCTGGACTTTGGGATGAGAGATGGTAGGGGCTCTGAAGTGGATGATTTAGAACCACAGCCCAAATGTGTCAGTCAGGCTGCTTCAGCGGCAAGCAACAAGACACATTCAACTCAAATTAGCTCCAAAAAAAAAAAAAAAAAAAAATTGTATTTACTTGCAAAGCTGGAAAGATGCTGCATAGCTTCCAGAAGTGAAGGGGGGACCACGTCAGCAAAAGCCACAGTGGCCAAAAACAGGGATTCTCTGCCTACAGGACTCTTCCATGCTCCTTTTGCTTCCCTCTTGTTGCTTCTTCTCTGATTGTTCACTGGTGCCTCTTGTGCTACAGCTATTGCAGAAAGGATTCCTTTAGTGGAGACTAAGATCTGGAAGCCCCGGCCTAGAAACCCTAAATGAAAAAATGACTTTTTAGGCATGGCATCCCAAACAATTTGCTTGGCCTTGTTCTGGTCATGCGCCTATTCCAGGGACCAGTCCCTGTGACTGGAGGATGAGGTGCTCTGATGGGTCATGTCATTCTTTAAGGCTCGGCAGTAGAGAGTTGGGGAGGGAACCTGGAGTATTAGGATCACAATTCATTACACCACAATGAATGAGCACAAGGTAGCTCTGCAAAGGGAAAACTGAGGGTAGAGAAAAAAAAATATGTCTACCTAAGCACACTACAACAGAGGATGTAAAGCTGTAGCCATGCTTTAAGGTAGTAATTTCAAACCATTTCAGCACTGAGAGCCTTTATATTTACTCTCTTCTCTTCCATGACCTTTTGCCATCGAAAGTATTTGAAATGATATCGGTATATTTATTATATTACAATGGAGTCTTTCTTTTAAAGTATATTTTGAGCATTACACAGAAACTTTTGAGATAAAAGAGACACCTGGGTTACCAACAGTGAAATCCCCCCACTGATCAACACATATTAATTGGACACCTTCTACGTGGAAAGCTTTGTCCTGGACACAAGAGAGAACACGGCAAAGAAGAAAACACAGCACCTGCCTTGGAGCTTGTATTCCAATCGGGACATAAGGAGATATAAGGCAGAGGCACCTGAGAGTTTTCATAATGATATTAGGTGGCCTGAATCCTAGCATCTTGCCTCAAAAGGCAAGCATCACCTGAGTTTTATTTATTAGGCCAGAGAGAAAGCAGCCCCTGCCTTAGAATCTTCTCCTGGTTTTTACTTGTCTCTGCTTGACTTGATGTGTTTCCTGCCGAGTCTCTCACACCTGCCAGAAACCCTAGGGTCTGGTGGATCTCTCTACTCTGGTCCCTTCTGATGAATAATAACAACCAAGAGCCACGTGTTATTGGGGCGCTGTGAGATATTTGCAACCGCATCACACTAACTCTTTTGAACTATATTGTGAGGTCGGTGTTTATGCCCATTTGGCAGAGTTGGGAGAAGGTGCTCATCTATTCTGGGTTTCTGCCCCCAGGCTCAGGACAATTCCTGGAAGTGACTTCTATATACCGTGCAGTAGTCAAGGGAGGTGGTGATGCTGTTCATACCATGGTCCCCAATCTTGGCAGTGGAAAGAATTGGAGAAGAGCCTACTTGTGTCAGGTACTGTTCTAGACTCTTCCACACACTCTCATCTAATCCTCCCAAGGCCCCAGGAGGGAATCATCTTATATCTTCCTACTTGGTGTGAAAACTATTATTCAAAATGACTAACTAATGGGAGCTAGGTTACAGTCATCAGTGAAGCCACTGAGATTCAAACACAGATTTACTTCTGTGCTCCCACAGCCTACATTCTTTCAATTTCATCTTGCCCCCATCACCGTCCTCATCCCCATGCATCCCTCAGAAAATGCTGAGCTATTCAAAATAAGACATTATAAAAGAGAGTCTTCTCCACTGGACTGGCCTGTGCTGGCACAATGAATTTCTTCTTCTAAGTAAACAGAGAAAGCTATTCGGGCAACGAAGATTGCATCCATCTTGACAGTGCTAGGACTTCCCACTTTTGTAAACCTAATAATTAACTTATGTCAAGCTTCCTAAAAGTGTTCACAGGGTCCTGACACTCTCCACATGTACAGCAACATTATTACTTTTTAAATACGAGACAGTGGTTTCCTCCAACAGAAAATGCATTTGCCCTCATCGTCTAAGGCATTCAGCCACTAAAATCATCACCAAGGAAAAGTGGAGGATGCAGATGGAAAGGTATGGCTTGCAGATCTCTTATTTTTGAGATAAAGGATGACTTCCAAAAAATGACATGAGTAAAGAGCTTGTATAATCTCCATTCGCAGTGATTTTTCTTTGATTGATGTGCCATTAATACTTTAATTGGCAACAGGTGCAGCTGATTGTTGGTTCCTATGCCGAGAAATCTGAAATTGAACATAAGGTTCTGATAAATTAATAAACTCCTCTGCTCCAAACAGTTGTTGCTGTGAACTAACTTTCCATGGAGCGCTGCTCCATCAAGCACACTGAATTCTTTATGTTAAAAAGCAAAGTGTTACTTAATGATAAATTAAAATTACACAAAGAGCCACAGAAAAAAACACAATAACATCCCCCTCCCAGGGAAAAGGGAAATTGCTGGAAGGAGCAGAAGAATGTGATTTATGAAATAAATTGGTTCCCTTTTGTAGACCAAAGTGTTTTGTCTCTAGATTCCATATCACATTATTAAAATAATTTTGTGTTATTTAATATAAATGGGGGAAGGGAGAATAAGAGATTTTTGCATAAGGTCCTTTTTCTCCCTGAGGTAAACATTAATATTGAGTAGAAACCTAGGGGAAAAAAATCCTGAAGGTTCTATAAAAGATCTTAAAGTTACGTTTTGTTTTATTTATTAACCCTATATGTGTTGAGGGCATTTATAAGCATTTTGCTGCAAAATTTTGTCTCTGATGAAGACAGAGCTGTAGGCCTTAATTTTCTGTCAGTGAGAAACAGACCATCTGTTCACAGCCCTGGTCATGATGGGCCATTGTCTCCATTCCCTGAGCTGAACATAGATGACTCAGGATACAGAGGTTGATGGCTATCAGAACTTTAGCCTCCCATTCACCCAAGAATCTCAAAAGAGGTGAGAAATCCTAAGAGAGTATCTAATGTAAGGGCAGGGGAATGGTAGCTTGAACAGGAGAGGGCCATGGATCTCAGAGGATAGACTAGATGGGGGAGAGATTTCTAGTTGTGCCCTTTTTGTTCCCCTAAACGGATCTTTTCTTTCTGTGGCTATTATGGGTCAAAAAGCCAGCTCAAGAAATCTACAGCCATCTTGGGGCACTGGAGCTAAATCAGGTGAGTAATGCCAGGTGAGGGTGGGAAGCCAATATCTTCAAGTACTGGTGAAGTGGCTGGCCCCATAAGCATTTCCATCCCTTCCCTCTTTCCTCCACTATGTAGGGTATGAGATTAAATTTGTGGAAGGAAAAAAACAGGAATGTGTTAAACCCAGAAAAGTCATGTCTAGAGGTTCTTGTGTTCCATCATGCCCATCTCAAAAAAGCAAACAAGGAAAGACACACACAAAACAAAACAAAACAAAAACACTTCCCCAGAAGAGCATAGGCAAGGATCTAGACTTTCGCCCCTCCTCCCATACTGACAAGACTAAGCAAAAGAGAATAAGGGTGAACTCACAGGACAGAAAAATAAGACAACTGAAAAGCGTCAGTAAAATGAACAACAATTAGAATGGCCTACATGAAAGAGACTCAAATAAATGACACAGATGGAATAAGAATTTGAAATAAATATGATAAATATCTACAGAGAGAAAGAGAGAATGGGTGACTAATGCATCATAAAGTGGGAGCAAATATTTTTAAATCAGAATTACTGGATATAAAAAATATGATAGCTGAATCTAAAACCTGATTGGATTGGTTGAAGAGAAGAAAAGATACAGCCTTAATACATGTGGTCTTAGAAAGGATAAAATAAAATAAATCAAAGAAAGGGGCATTGAAGCAAAATTTTCAAAATGTGGACAATAGAAGTCCCAGTAGGAAAAAAAAAAAAAAAAAGAGAGAGAGAAAGAACAAAAATGTAAAGGAGGAAATAAGAAGAAGTGATGACAGAGAATTTCTTAAAATTAAGGAAAGATTTGAAAGTCCAATAAAGTGAGAGTTAAGGGTATCAAAGACCACATCAAAATTCTGAAAGCTTACATAGGGCAAAACCAGGTACAGAGAAGAGGAAGTAAGAGAGTGCTAGAATTCTTGTCATGTCCAGAGGGAAGATATGGCTATTGATAAGCTTTTGATGTAGATGGAAGGAAACTGCAAATAGGGGTATGAATAAGCTAAGGATATTCATTCAGAGAATAAAGATAGAATGTATAATCTTCAGACTAACAAAATAAAATTTAATGTATCTAGTGGAAAATAGGGGGAAAAGACAAAAGGATAAATAATAAACAAAAACATTACATTAAAACTCAGAAATAAATCCTAATATAAAACACACTGAAAGGTTAAGAATAATTTATTGGAATATATTCTAGGCTAACATGAACCCAAAGAAATAAGGCTGACAATTTTAATATGAGACAAGAGAGAATTTAAATCATGAGAGAGAAAAAAAAACAGTATTTGCAAGAAAGAAGTAATATCAAGAAGGTATAATTATTATAAATATATACCCACTTAACAATTTAGCCTGAAAATGTATACGGTATCAGCCACAACAGGGCTACAGAAAATAGGTAGCTAAATCAGCAATAGTACTTGGAGATATTTAACTCATCTCTTTCAAAAAATTGATAGATCAAGGTAGGAAGAAAAAAATTAAGCAGTGATGTGAAAGATGTGAATAATATCCTTAATAAGCTTGATGTATTATCAATATATATGCAAGCAGTTATTCTGAGATATAAACTCAGTGGAGATTAGTGTGAAGTGGTTTTACCATTTCCAAGAACTTCTTTCCACCTAATATTGTCAAATCTTCCTTTAGCATTCTTTAATGACAATTGGGACAAATGCCTAACTCTCTGGTCACTGTTGGTTATTAAAAGTTCAACCTAGTTAAGACTTCAGACTCAATTTCCATATAAATCTCTCTTCCTCTCCTCTTCTAATGCTGACAGAACACAGGGATGTGCAACAGGGAGAGGCCTGGTCTCCTCTGTACTATGTGTTTCTTCGCCCTGGGGAGAAGGGGGAAAAGTCCAGTTTGGTGATGATTCTGCCTTTTCCTTAACTCTTCTGGTATCTGAAATAAGAAATCTTTCCTAACTAGTCAGTTATTGGTGTTTGGGTGGTTCCCTGGTCTCTCTGGTTCAAACTGGTCATGTTGGCTCTTATTGCTTCAAGGAGTCAGGAGTCTACAACCCTGCTCCACCCAGAGAAGAGAGGAAGAGCTTCTCAACAGAAGCAGTGCTTCCTGCAAGACTGAATATCCAGGCACCAAATGAGGATGAAGTAGTAAGGGATTCACCTCAGGCAGAGAACTTAAGGAGGCACCCAAAAACTCAGTAATCAAAGTAAATAGTATTCTAATGTAACATTTTAAAAAATTAAGACACATGAAATCTATGATGAACCAAATCTCAAAATTTTCGACAAAGAGAGAACGAATATTGCTGATTCTTTCTGTTGCCTTTGGTTCAAATATGGCATTGGACACTTGGTTTTGACTGCCCATTTCCCTCCCCTCTCTCCTTTTACATGGCCAGGAAAAACGTTTGAATGGTAGCTGATGATTGCAGTGTCAGGTCTCTTTCCTCAGAGTAAGCCCTGAGGAAGATGTATGGCTTCTTGTAACAATGATGGGTCCTTTTACAAAGTAGGAAACTTACTGCTTCATGGTTAATAGCAGATGGCCCTACCTCTTGACCCATTCAAGGGCATTACCAGAAGCCCAGCAAGAGTTTCAAAGAGAGAGAACTAAAGAGTACCTCCAACTAGTACAGGATACATATTATGGCCTAAGAATACATTATATTTTTTTAAAATTCCATATTCTAGATTCTAAAGCATCAACAAATTGTAATATTGCCAATATTCAGCTGTACCTGACCTACAAAAATGGCAAATTTTTAAAGATTTATTTATTTATTTATTTGAAAGAAAGAGAGGATGGGGAAGGAGCAAAGAGAAAAAGAGAGAGAGAATCCCAAGCAAGACTCCCTGCTGAGCATGGAGCCCTAAGCAGGGCTTGATCTCACAACCTTGAGATCATGACTTGAGCAGAAACCAAGGGTTGGGTGACTGAGCCACCCAAGTGCCCCAAAATGGCAGTTTTATTTGGCCTGAGCTAATATATCTCAAAAACTATCATCTGACCATAACACTATAATTAAATCTCAAAAACAAAAGAACCTGAAAAAATATTTCTGAAATTTTTAATGTAATTACTAAATAGGAAAATTTTTGCCTTCAGCAAGCTTGATTTGGTCTAAACTCTTCTCCATTTAAATCTACTATAAAATCTGTATAAGAAACAATAACAAAAATAATATAAATATTGGAGAACAACCAACACAGGCAAAACTTGAGAGACTCTAAATACCTTGAGGGAAGGGAAGCACTCTGAGATCCACATTACCCAGCTTTTCCTCATGGGCTTTTGCAAATTTTTAACAAGAAGGATTAGGATCCCAGCAGAAAGTGAGAGTTCCAATGGTCTGAGAAGACAGATCTTGGGGTTTAGGAGAGCTGAAGAAACTGGAAGCTGAGGAATAAAATCCTAAAAGAAGAAAATCAGGGGGAATTCATCCTAAAAATCTCTAATAAAACTCCACTTATCATTTGGTCAATTTCTAAGCTGCACACAGGGCATGACTTCAAAAAACTAAAAGGAACAGCAGCTAGAAGGCCAAAGGACTGAGCAGAGATTTTAGAAGCCTAGTTTTCTGGGGAGACAGGAAGGAACTCAAACCTGCCAACATGGAATGGCCCTGGTAGACATTCCAGTCTCTCAGTTGAGACATAGAAAAGTCTGCGTCCTAGGAGTAAAGACAAAATAAAATAGAATAGCCCTAAGATCAATCTTTGATAAAATTAAGGTGATCTACATGTACTCTTTGTTGCTCAAAAAAGATATTAGAAGGAAGATAACACATCTAGATTCTCTATAATATTTATGTAATTAATATACTATGTCCAGAAAACTAGCCAAAAAGTATAAGATATATGAAGAGGAAGAAGAAGAAGAAGAAGAAGAAGAAGAAGAAGAAGAAGAAGAAGAAGAAGAAGAAGAAGGAGGAGGAGGAGGAGGAGGAGGAGGAGGAGGAGGAGGAGGAGGAGGAGGAGGAGGAGGAGAGGAGAAGGAGAAGAGGAATCAGTTGAGAAAAAGGGAAGCAGAAACAGACCTACAGATGCTCAGATACTAGAATTATTAGACAGGGGTATTAAGGTAACTGTGTTCAAGAAAACAGAGGAAAGTATGGAAGATCTGAACAGAAACATGTAATCTATATGAAAAAGTCAAATGGGTTTATAAAACCAAAAAATACAATATCTGAAACGAAGAATTTAATAGATGTGTTTAATAGCAGATTAGACAGAGTGGAAGACATAGCTTATAAACTAGAATACAAGTAAGTTTAAAGTACCCAAATCAGAGTACAGGAAGAAAAAATATAAAAGTTAGGAAGAAAAGTAAAAGAGAGAGTTGGGACACAGTGAAAATGGCTAACATGTCTAAATGGAGTCCTACAAAGGAAGGAGTTGGAACTTGAAACAGAAACAATGTTTGAAGAAATAATACTTGAGACTTTCCAAAATGGAAAGGCATCAAACCACAGATTTATTAAGCTTTAAAAAGCCCAAGCAGGATAAATATAAAGAAGATTACATAGCAGCAACAACATAGTAAAACATGCTAAAATCAAAGGCAAAGAGAAAATCTTAAAAGTAGGTGGGGGGCGGGGAGGGGGGCAGGTAAAAAGACACATTGCCAGGGCACCTGTGTGGCTCAGTCAGTTAAGCATCTGACTCTTGATTTTGGCTCAGGTTATGATCTCAGGCTTGTGAGATCAAGCCCCTCATCAGGCTCCGTGCTCAGCAAGGAGTCTGCTTGAGATTCTGTCTCGTTCTCTCACTCTGCCCCTTCCCCCACACCCGTGTTCTCTCTTTATCTCTCTCTAAAATAAATAAAACATAAATAAAATATTTAAAAAGAGAGACATTACCTTTAAAGGAGCAATAATAATTCTTGGACTTGATTTAACAAGAAAAACAATGGTTGTCAGAGAACAATAAAAGACATATTTAAAATAATGAAAGTTACTATAAATCTATAATTTTATAGACAGTCAAAATATTCCTCAAAAATTCAGATGGTGTAATCCTCCCTTATGCTCAAGGACTATGAGGACATATCAAAAGGACACAGAAACCAGCTTGAAGGGGCTCCTACTAGCCAAATCTAGGACAATCGAAACATCAAAATATATGACACTGAGGGATTATACCTCACTGAATAAAGAATTCATGAAAGTATCCTGTTAGTAAATATATTACTGAATTAAAGTAGAATGTCAACTAAAAAATATAAAGGGAATAATGGAGAGAGAAAATCGCCATTTTGTAACCATATAGCAATAATTGATTCAGATAAGAATCATTAATGGATAATAAAACTACCTGGTGAAAATTTGATGAAGAAATAGGATATTTAGATGACCTCAGAATGTCTTCCCACAAATTACTTATTAATTACAAAGAGTCATCATATACCTTCTAATGTGATGCACTGAGAAAGTAGAGTACATTACTTATGTATAATTTCTGCCAAAAATATACAATCTGACTTGAAACATAAGAAAGCCCAAACTGTGGGGCAGCTGGATGGCTCATGGTTTCAGCTCTGCTCAATACCTCAGGATGGTGGAATTCAGCCTTGCGTTGGGCTCCATGCTGAGCATGGAGTCTGCTTCTCTCCCTCTCCCTCAGTCCTTCCCCCGATCATGCATTCTCTCACTGTCTCTCTCTCTCTCTCTAAAATAAATAAATAATCAAAAGAAGGAAAGAAAGAAAGAAAGAAAGAAAGAAAGAAAGAAAGAAAGAAAAGAAGGAAGGAAGGAAGGAAGGAAGGAAGGAAGGAAGGAAGGAAGGAAGGAAGGAAGGAAGGAAGGAAGGAAAGAAAAAGAAAGAAAGAAAGAAAGAAAGAAAGAAAGAAAGAAAGAAAGAAAGAGAGAAAGAAAGAAAAAAAGAGGGAGGGAGGGAGGGAGGAAGGAAAGAAATCCAAACTGAGAAACAGCCTGCAAAACATCTGGACCATAAGCTTCTAAAATATCACTGTTATGAAGGACTTATGGGGCTATTTCTACAGGTCAAACTAGAGATGATGAAGACATGAAATAAGGCAATTGTAATGGAGATTTTGGGGAGGAATAAAAATTGTGGAATATATACTGCTTAGATGTGGCTGGAAAAGAAGAAGTCTAAGCTTTTCAGTTGGGGTATTTATCAAAAATGAGATTTAGAAGAGCACGTCGTTGCATGACAAGGTGAGGTGTATTCTGTTTTAGAAAGTAGACTTGCATTCTGGTGCACATGAACCATGCCAGTAGGGATGTCTGGTCAGTGATTGGGTTGAAGGTGTGATCGGGTCTAGACCCAGTTAGATCGTGAAGACATCTGCTTATAAGGAGAGGTCAAAGACCATATGATCAGGTACGAGCACCCAGGTGAGCATAAAAAATAAGAAAAGAAAAAGATGAACCAAAGGACTAAGCAAAGAAGAAGGATGGATAAAATAAAATAAAATAAATAAAATAGTAAATAAAATAATAAAATAAAATAAAATAGAATAAAATAAAATAGAATAAAATAAAATAAAATAAAATAAAATAGAATAAAATAAAATAAAATAAAATATCAGAGAGTTTAGAAGAGAACAGGAAGGGTTTGGTGCCCAGGAAACCAAGAAATGTGCATACATCAGCATATAGAGATGTCTAACTCAGAATCCCTGCCTTTGCAAAGTTCAAAGTGTGTCAGAGGGAAAAGTAAAAACAACACAAAACATTTAAAACCTTAAGCATCGATCTACACAGCACTCAATGGAAGAAATTACAGATGCTGTGCAATGGGAGCACAGAGGAAAAGTTTCATCCTAAGGCATTAGAGAACATGTCCCCAGGACCTCATGGAGTGTCTCTGGGTGTCCTAGGATGAGTAGTTAGTGGGCGGAGTGGCCGTTACTAAGCCCAGGACAACGACTGGTGTGCTTGAGTGAACTAAGCGTCCACTCTCATAGAGTCACGAGAACTGATGAACAGGGGTCTGTTTACATCACGCAGCCTATATGCTACCTTTTGCATTCAGTCACTCCTTTTATTAAAAAAACTAAGAGAATCTTTCATTTTCTCAGTCCCTTTTTCATGTTTGGTCTTTTTATTATCACTTTTTTTTTAAGATTTTATTTATTTTATTTTATTTTTTTAATAATAAATTTATTTTTTATTGGTGTTCCATTTGCCAACATACAGAATAACACCCAGTGCTCATCCCGTCAAGTGCCCCCCTCAGTGCCCATCACCCATTCACCCCCACCCCCCACCCACCTCCCCTTCCACCACCTCTAGCTCGTTTCCCAGAGTTAGGAATCTTTATGTTCTGTCTCCCTTTCTGTATTATCACATTTTTTGCTTGGAAGCTGTGAAGGAGAAGATATTTCAAGTAGGGGAATTCCGAACCGGGTCACGGAAACTTTGAGAAACTTGGTTGGAAATGCAGAGTTTAGTGGGAGTAGTAGCAAGAGATAAAATTGGAAAGAAAGGCAGGAATCCAATCAGGCATACAATTGGCACTTGGAACGGAATGGTGAAGGAGACAGAAATCAGAGACTAAGTATGCAGATAGTGTTTAATCCCGGCCAAGTACTGCTCTAAATGTTCTACACACATTAACTCATGTATCCTACATATGAGATAGCTTCCATCATTAGCCTCATTTTACAGATGAGGAAACTGAGGCACAGAGAGATTAAGCAACCTGCCCACACACTCAGTACATGCTGAACCCGGGACTTGAACGCAGGCAGGACAGCTCCAGAGTCTATCCACGCCTTTACCACACCCTAGAACAGAAATCAGACTTACACATGACAATAGTGTAAGTGCTGTGAAAGGAGAGGGAGAACCATCTCCTGGATGAGGAAGCCTCAAACAAAATGAGGATAAATCATCTTCCCATGATGATACCTCACCCATAGTTGAGCAGAGTTCTAAATTTGGATCTCCAAACTCCCAGGCCAGTTCTGAACAACTTCCTCTTCCTGACTGTTGCAGCCTTTTCAAGGCATTTCAATCCAAAGTCAAGAAATCATCCAGTAGTGCCTTTACTGTGGGAGAGAGAGCGCTCTGGATGGAAAGGCAAGCACTTCCGGTCTTGCTCTGCTCACTAACAACTGTACGACCCCAGGTGGGTGTTTGGAACACTGTGCCTTGGTCTCCCTCTGTAAAATGAAGAGTGTGGCACTAGATCATTGCTATGGCATTGGCACCTCTCACATTTTGTGACTTTGGTGTCAGAGTAGCCTTTTAGTGGGGCTGTGGATACTTCCCAGTTACCTGGAAACTTCAAGACTTTGCGTAGAAGCCACAAAATTACACTGCCTAAAAGAATAATGTACTCTAAATGTCTGTTATGCTCAAAAAATAGTTACCTTTGAAGAGATAAGGTTATGTATCTGTAAATAGTGAAACCAGCCCTGTTCAAATGAGGATAGCTATAGCAGAACACTTCAAACCATCAAAAATATTTGTTCTGACTGGAGCTAAGTAGAACAAATACCTATCAGTATATGACTATGCCTAGCACCATGCCTGGCCATAGAAGATACTCTAATAATAGTCATTATTTCTCATCTTTGCCATCCATCAGCTTCTAGTCTCTGTACATATCTCCTGGTAGACGGGTTTTAATAAATTTGTTTTCCTATTTATTTATTGTTTATGACTTTGGGTGATTTTATAATTATGAGTTGTTCCCTTTCAAAGTATACTAGGGCCTTGGATTATTTTTTTCATACTTTTATATGCTTCCTCACTTTTGGAAAAAGACATTTTGCCTAATATCAACAGGCATACCCATCTGCAAATGGGCACATTTCTGAGCATTTGTTGGGCAAATTAGCATTGATTTGATTGAAGACACCAGGTTGAAAGACTTTGGCCTTTGGGAAAGTAAAAATGTTTGGGATAAAAATAGAAACAGCTTCACAGGACTGATTGGTATGTCTTTAGACATCTAACACTCTTAGACATCAAATGCATCATCATTGTGACATTGGTGAATATAAATGGGCTGGCAAAATCTTTTAGATGAGGAAAAATTGAGATTTGATTGATCAACTCTCTCTGTAATATAGATGGACTCAAACCTAAATGTAAATTCACACGTCCTGGAAAGGTACAAAGGGATTCTCAGAACATAGTAATATCATCAACTAAACAGCATTTATTAAGCACTAGCTTGATGCCAGTGATAGGCTAAGCATTTTATATGTATACTCTTTAAAGTTAATTCTTACAACAACCCTATGATAATCCTCATTTTACAAACAATGAAACTGAGATTCAGGGGAGTTAGGTAACATCCAAAGAGTCAGTGGGGAAAGACAGACGATCCAAAAAAAGTGACTACCATTTGAAAGACTTGAATGAAGGGTGTCTTAACACCCCTCATTGGGGTGGCTGCTGTAGCAAAATACCACGAGCTCGATGACTTAAAACAGCAGAATCAATTCTCTCACTCTTCTGGAGGCTGGACATCCAACATCAATCTATCTCAATGGGCTGAAAGCAAGGTGTTCATGGTGCTCTGCTGTCTCCGAAGGCTCTGGTGGAGAATTCACTCTTTGCCTCTTGCAGCTTCTGGTGGCCGCTGGCATGCCTGGGTTTGTGGCTGCATAGCTTCAATCTCCAAGGCCAGTATCTTCAAATTCCTCTCTTCTCTGCCTTCACACTGCCATGTTCTCTTTTGTGTGGGTTACATCTCTCTCTGCTTCCATCTTAAAAAGATAACCGTGATTGCATTTAGGAAGCACCGGACAATCCAGGATAACTTCCCTATTTCAAGATCCTGAATTTCATGACATTGTTTACCATATAAGACACTATTCACCGGATCTAGGGGTGAAGACCTGCTATCTTTGGGGGCCATTGTTCAGCCTACTATACAAGGAAATGACAATTTCCTCCATGTGAGACTTCCAGATGTACCTGTCACTCTCTCCTGGCCTTCATAATGTTTAACAACAGTAGTATAGGTTCACAATCCCTTGTCTACAGTTCTGAAATCCTAAAAGCTCCCAAAACTGATATTCTTCTTTCATAAATTGGGTACAATTTCAAGTGGCAGTGAAAGCTGATGCAAATTGTCATGAGACTCTTCATGATCTTTATCTCTATAGCATGCATTCTTGCATCCAAGATGGGAATATTAGTTTCTTGTGTTACTAGGTGTACTACTAGGGATGGTATGTAATTTACATTATCATTAGTCTAAAATCTGAGTAGATCTGAACTCAGAAATACATTTGACCCTAAGAGTTTTAGATAAGGGTTTATTATAAACCCTTATCTAAACTGTAGTAAATTGTAGTAAAATGGGAGCTAGAAATAAAGCCGAAGGATTTAGGAAGTGAAGGAAACTGTAAGACAATTGAGAATTTCTTCAGGACCCTAGAGGACAGCAGGAGCCTTCAGGGAGTTGTGGAGTCAACACACTTAGGAATTCCTATGAGGTGGTTAAAAAATGATTTCTAGGCAGATAATAAGAGTTGCAGATAAGTGTAGGACTAATGGGGGTAAAAAAAGACAAGGTATTCAGAGTAACCCTTTCATCTCCTTATCTCCAGGAAGCTCTGTACTCAAATCGTTTGGATTTTTCAGGCTCTCCCGAATACCAGGGTTGGAGCTCCAGTCCTGACTCATAGGCAACATGTCCTGCTGGGACCATGAGAGAGGGTGCCCACAGCAGGGTAGTAGCTGCTTCACCTGGTTTATGCCCTGAAACACCGAAGAGCCACTACTGCAGGCTCTGTACAAAGCCCAACAGGGACAGGTTTCCCCTTGTCTACTTGAAGAGCTTCTTCCAAGCTCATATTCAGATCGTGGGTGTTAGAACCAGGAGAATCTCAGGTTTTAATCACCTTATGTACTTATCTTTTCTCTATTGCCACAACTACCACCACCACCATGATTACCACTTTTCCCTCTCAAATATTATCCACCCTCCTTTACACTTTGCAAAAATAGGCCCCAGTATATCCAGTTCCTTCATTCCTTCCAACACACACACACACACACACACACACACACACACACATTTAGGAAAGGAGATGCCTTCAGCACTTTTGAGAGGATGGTCTCTTTATATATGTTTACACAAACACCTTTACTCATCCTTACGTTCTTCGGAAGGATCTAACTACAGACCTTTAATGGCCATTACAGAAATAAAAACCTCACTTTTAATTTCTAGTGAGCATCCTAATATACTCTTCTGAAGTCAGCCATTTTGAATGTGCATAACCTTGGCCAAGGGGAATGTAGATGGCTGGAAAGGGTAAGCCCTTCATGTCATTGAGAAAAGAATTACTCAAAAAATATGAACAACTTTGTAAAGATGTACAATGTCTAGTAGCCTCATTTCCCTTTGGAAAAGATAATATATTGTTGATGGAGATATTCAGAAAAAAAATTATACTCTCTTGGTGATTCACTCAAGTTTGTCATAAACATTTTTCTCCTATTTCTGTTTATCATCAATATAAATGACATCCCTTCATTGTCTGCCATTTTAGGTTGGCCTGGAAATTTTTTATTGGTATTAAAAAGGAATGAGAGATCTTACAAAAACAAAATCTTCAAAGACAAAAGTACACTTTTATAAAGCCAAAATGTGGAAATAAAATTATAATCATTTTAATGGAAGTATTTGTGGTTCATTGCCCTGCTTTCATAAGGAAGGAATAGGTAGTGCTTGACTTCTGGCAATTTGATGTGCAGCAATAATGAATGAAGTGAAACTTGCTCACTACACCCATGTGATCAGCTATTAACAGAGAGAACAGGACAGTAGCAAGCAACTGTCCCCAGCTGATTCTGGTAGCAACCTACCAGACTCCACAAGAGTTCCCTGCCCCTTAGCCTTAGTTTGGCTGTCCGCTTCACTCTATGCATGCACAGGTCTCTTCCAAACATCTGCACCAGAAAACAGCAGAACTAGCCCCACAGAGGAAGATGGTGGAGCTCTAAACAGTAAGACATGGTGGATAATGTTGAGACCAAGTTTTTAGGCATGCGAAAACATATCTAAAAACAAATTTTCTAAAAATATTTTGAGTGATTATACCAATATTCAAATAAATGTGGAGCATCCCAAAGGAATAGGGACTGCTCATTATAAGAAATAGCTCTTCTTTTTTTTTTTTTTAAGATTTTACTTATTAATTCATGAGAGACAGAGAGAGAGGCAGAGATATAGACAGAGAGAGAAGCAGGCTCCTCGCAGGAAGCCTGATGTGGGACTCAATTCCCAGGCCAGGATCACGCCCTGAGCCAAAGGCAGATGCTCAACCACTGAGCCACCCAAGGGTCCCAAGAAATAGCTTCTTGGTAAGAGCACCAGCTTAGGAGTTACAGGGCCTGGGTTCTAGTTCCCCATTCTTTGAGGCTACAATGGGTTAATGGATAGGAAGTGTCTTATAAATTCCAAAAGACAGGGAATGCCTTGGTTCTGGCTCAGGCCCTGATCTCAGGATTCTGAGATCAAGACTTATTCCATGCTAAGCACCAAGTGTGGTTTAGATTCTCTCTTCCTCTCCTTCTCCCTCTGCCTCTCCCACTTGTGCTTTCTCTCTCTCTCTCAAATAAATAAATAAATAAATAAATAAATAAATAAATCTTTAAAAAAATGAAATAAAAAATAAATTCCAAAGGAAAACACCAAATAAATATTTGCTATTATAAGTGAGACATTCTCAATGCTTATCAAAACATTAGATCTCATTTGTTTATAATCCCATAGGACATAACCTCTCTAAAGTTTCAAACTCCTGAAAAGGTCATTGAAAAGGTCAAACCCCTGGCAATTGTTAAGATTCACGGAAATATACCACAGATTTGGATCAAACTTAATTTCAGTGGAGTTTTCTACTATTTAAGGAAAAGCTTTGAGCTTTTTGAGTAGCAAAGTGAGAATCAACATTAAAATGTGGTTTAGGAGCGCCTGGGTGGCTCAGTTGGTTGAGCATCTGACTCCTGAGTTTGGCTCAGGTTGTGATGTCGGGGTTGTTGGACTGTGTGCCACATAGGGGTCTGCACTCAGCATGGGTTCTGCTTGAGATTCTCTTGCTCTCTCCCTATCCTTCTGCCCCTCCCCCTGTTCATTCTCTCTCTCTCTCAAATAAATAAGTAAAAGCTTTATAGATAAATAAATAAATAAATAAATAAATAAATAAATAAATAAATAGTTTATATGTGGTTCAAAGTCCAAAATCTGTGTGAAATCTCAATGCAGGAGCAGAAGGTGATAATCCTGGGAAGATGACAGATTAAGAAAGCAGAAAGACTTCATTCTTGGTGGTAATAGGAGAGGCAATATCTTGGCCTCTAATACTTTCTCCGGAAACCATTACAAGGAAGAGAAGAGAACAGAAACATAGACCATCAACTCTTCATAAAGGCATCGAGCAGCCCCAATAGCCTCCAAGGTCTTCTCAGAAATGTCTGTGAAAACTTTCCAAAAGATTCCCTCTGATTCTGTGATACCAAAATTCCCATCACTTGCCAATGAGAAAGAATGTCAGGAAATAAAATAATAACTTTGTTTAATATTTATGCTATTCCCTCACATTAAATATAATTTATGCAATTGGTTTTTGTATTACCCTGTTTAATTATGTATACTTGAAGAGGCTTTATATTATACATAGTTATCATTTATAATTAATTAATTCAATATGGAGTTTGTGTTCATGCCTATAAAATGTTGGGCACAAGGCCCTGTGTCAAGAGCACATCCTCTTCTCTTTATCATTCCCGCTTCAAGAAAATCAGGCTTAATTTACAACATATTTTCTATAAATAGCTCATCCTAAATGTAAATATACTTTTTTTGTCTTGAACATAATTTTACATTTCTTTGGTGGATTGGAACCATCACTGTTAGAAAAGTGGAGACAAAATGGTGGGCGGGATGTTACCAGCATGGATTTTTGTAAGTCAATTTATCATAGGTCATTTTCTCATCATATTATTCTCCTAAAAGTCACTGGTAAACTTCGAATCACAAAAACCAAGGTTTTTATTTTTTCTTTTCATTCTACTTCATATTTCTAAAATAATCTCTGTCTTCTTAAAATGTTCCTTCCCTCTTCTTGCTTTTTGTCTTATGGGCGCCCCTCTGCCTGTTCTTCCTCTCTATGCCAAGTTGACTTTTCTTCCATCGCTCTTTCTCTCCTTGTACCATCCTAGGCCTTCCTGGGCCAATTTCTCTTCTTATACTACTTGATCTCTTCGAAAAATCCAACCACTCCCATGGCTTCAACTATTTCGTATAAGATGATAGCACCCAAAACTATATCTCTATCCCTAACTACTTACTGCATAACACGTATTTGGACACCAGTAGAACTTTTCAACCCAAATATTCTATAGGCTTCACAAATTCAGTTTATCCAAAACATAGATAATTAATCTCTCCCCTCCTGTGAACCACAGTGAACAACTTCATTATCCCTTCCCTCCCCAGAGTCATCAACTTTGAAGTCTTCCTCAACCAAATATTTTATTTTTTAAAAAAAATTTTGTTTATTTATGATAGTCACACAGAGAGAGAGAGAGAGAGAGAGAGGCAGAGACATAGGCAGAGGGAGAAGCAGGCTCCATGCACCAGGAGCCCGACGTGGGATTCGATCCCAGGTCTCCAGGATTGCACCCTGGGCCAAAGGCAGGCGCCAAACCACTGCACCACCCAGGGATCCCCCTTCCTCAACCAAATAAATCCTAATCATTCTATGCTTACAATGCCTTCATAGCAACTTCATTCCACCGCCATTTCCTTTGGTCAGGTTCTTATCTACCAACTGAAAGAAGAGAAGGAACTAACATTTCTAAGTCCTCCCTGGTTATTCTATGCACACTCTCCATTCATTTCTTCAAGAACCATAAAACATTGGTATAGTTTCATTACCATTTTTCTGTTGAAAAACCTGAGTCTCAGGAAAATTCTGATATTAAGTTTACAGTGCTAAAATGGAGCCTAAATTTATGTCTACCTGGAAATCTCAATTCCTTCCCAACTCCCATCTTGGCACTTTTCCCTCCTCCCAACTGTTCTCCCTGTCACTGTTCTCTCCTCGCCCCAGACCAGGTTTTCCAAGCTCTGGTCTCAGGCATTTTCGATGGAGTAGCTCAGTGGCCTGTGGGCCAGGTCTTTATGCCTTCACAGTATTTTGGTGTACCTTTTAAAATTTATAACTTCCCACCTCCCAACAAATAAAATACAGTCAATCTTTTCTTTAAAACATCAGACAGTCCTGGAATGCTAGGTCGTTTCTCGCACAACAATAATCAATTGACTCAACTCAAGTGCTGGCTGCTGCCTTTCAACCTGGCTGTCACTCCATATAAGTTAATTGTACTACTTGTGTCACTCCATAGTTGCTTGAGTTTGCCATCCCTAGTCTATAAGGACAGTAGTCAGTTCTAGCTGCCATAACAAAACACTCTATACTGCATGGCTTAAGCAACAGACATTTTTTTTCAAGATTTTATTCATTTATTTGAGAGAGAGAGAACATGAGCAGGGGGTAGAGTCAGAGGGAGAAGGAGAAGAAAGCTCCCTGCTCAGCAGGGAGCCCGACATGGGGCTTGATCCCAGGACCCCGGAATCATGACCTGAGCCAAAGGCAGATACTTAACTGACTGAGCCACCCAGGTGTCCCAAACAACAGAAATGTATTTCTCAAAGTTCTGGAGGCTGGCAGTCTGTAATTAGGATGACAGTATGGTCAGGATCTGGTGAGAGCTCTCTTCCTGACTTACAGATGGCCACCTTCTCTCATTGCACGCACATGCCCTTTCCTCAACACACAGGAACACAGAGAAACCTCTCTCTTTCTCTTCCTGTAAGGCCACAACTCCTATTGAATTAGGATCCCACCCTATGAGCTGACTTAACCTTAATTACCTCCTGAAAGCCCTAGCTCCAATTACAGTCACTTTAGGGATAAGGGCTTTGACTTATGAATTGGTGGGGAGGAGACGCAATTCTATTCATAGCAGTGAGCTTATAATAATTACTGTTGGGTGCCTACTATGGACCAGACATTCATCTATGTACTTTACATGTATTCTCTAATCTAATCTTGACAAGAATTCTATGGCATGGGACCTTTACATCATTATCTCCATTTTTCACAAGTGGAATCAGAGTGAGGTCGTGCAACTTCCACAAGTTTCACAGCTAGTAGGTGGCAGAGCTAGAATTTGAACCTAGGTGGTCATGTTCTTAACTTCCATTTAATGTTGCTTTTTAAAATCCACCACACTTTAAAAGTCTAGCTTCCCTTCCACCCTCAGTGTTAATTGTCTTACACAGGTAAATAAAGTGTTAGTCACTTTCTGATTGCTCCTTATGGTTGTCATTTCTTCCCTTAGATTTTCTTTTCCTTCTCTGAGGTTTTCCCTCCCTCGTCCTGTGTGGTTGTGCAAATCCTCATTCACTCTCCAGCTCCCTGCTCAACTTTTATCTCCCCCGTGATCTTTCTGTAACTCCTATAACTTTTTTTTATTTTTAAGATTTTATTTATTTGAGAGAGAGAGCAGAGTGAGAGAGAAAGCACCAGGGGTAGGGGGAGGGACAGAAGGAGAGGGGGAGGAAGAAGCAGACATCTGCTGAGCAGAGAGCCCAATGTGGGATTCCATCCCAGAACCCCAAGATCATGACCTGAGCTGAAGGCAGATGCTTAAGCAACTGAGCCACCCAGGTGCCCCAACTCCTAAAACTTCTATTGCCTCTGAGCCTTCATCTCTCAGTGTTCTCCAAAACTGTTATTCTTTATTTTTGCTATAAATGTCACACAGCCCCATTACATTATAAGGGCTGTGTGTGTGTGTGTCTGTGAAAGTGGCGCCCGTGTCTTTACATCTTTATCTCCCAATGCTGAAATCCACAGTACTTGAAACTTTTTCAATACAGTAAAGCAAATTGAATTATTTTTAAATTTTCCCCCAGTTTTGTTGAAATATAATTTGCATATAATACTGTAGTAGTTTAAGGTGTACCACATAATATATATTGTTATAATACATAATACAATATACATATTGATATAATACTTAGTAATACATTGATCTCTGTATTAAGCAGATGACTCCTGAAATCTCTTGGAATATAAAACCCTATAGTTTTTACATATATGTGTGAGGCATGTATGCCCCTGTTCTGTTGAATTTTTAGAACTCTTTTTATCCAACTCTTTGATTTTTAAGTTTTTCTTTCTCCCCCTTTATAATCAGGGAGATTATTTTTCCATTTGATATGGTTTTAATTTGGGGAAGGGGGTAGCCAGGAGGTAGGCCTAAAAAGAGCTCCCTTTTCTGGGTACTCTAGGATAGCCTAGTTGCTGGAAGCTTCTGGCAGTCTTATTTTTCACTTAGGTGTGATATTACCTGTTCTTAACTTTCTCTCATATCCCTGCGATGTTCTTTTGTTTTTTTGTTTTCTGTTTCTCCTGCACAAAAGAAACAGAAACCAAGAGCTGGCCTGGAGTGGATGCAATCTTTACAGAGCCTGACTTAGACAGCACTATCATCTTGGCTGAGACAAAGCCTCACACTGAGCAAACTGAGTCTACTTGTTTCAACTGTACTGGCTTATAAATTAGCTTCTAAAGCCCATGAGGATGAGAGGCCTCGTAAATGTAGCACCTTCCTACCCTAGTCACCATTTGACGTGTATTTCTCTCAGTAGGTGGATATGAGCATATAATAAAGGACAGATTTCAGAATTTAGGAAGGATCTAGGACAGCAGGAGAAAGGGAGAAAGAAAAGACTCGTAGAATATTTCAGCCATTTGTTTCAACTTGCAGCTCCTCCAAATGTCTCATCAGATAATAACTGATATTGCATAACGCTGTATTTTCCAGAGCTCAACCACATGCATTATCTCATTTTATCCTCAGTGTAAGTTTATAAAGTATCATTTTATAACATCCTCATTTTACAACTTCTTAGACAGGTTTAAACATATGCCCAAGGTCACAGAGCCAAGATTTGAATCCAGATCCTCCAACCTCAACTCCTAGACTGTTCCCATAAGACTGCAATGTGTCAGATTTAATAAATCAACTGGTTGACATTCCTTTGTCAGTAATTCCCCTTGGCCTCCTTCTGGAAGCAGGCCAACAGGAAGAGCAGCAAAAAATTCAGATCATTCCCAAGCTAAAAACCCCGTGTCAGAGGAATCCAGAGCTAACTGAGTAGCAATTAGGGTACAGTGGTGGTGACAACCAGAGAATTTTCCATTACTGTATTACATGCTAACATACTGATATCTCTGTCCCTTTGAGAAGCCACCAATTGGATAATTCCTTTAATCCCATCCTGGTCACTGCACCTGGTGGTCTTGTAGGAGGATTTACACTGTCCATGACCCACATGTGTTCATAGATATGTGTAAAATCCAGTTGGAGCCTAGTATGTGGAAGATGCAATGTTTGCTTATTGGATCAAATGATATCCTGCAAGAAATGTTAGCCTTTCGCATGAGGCAAATTAGTTTCTCAACACTGTGCCTTTTGGCGTGTGCCTTCATCTCTATCAGCTTTCACTATATTGTGTTAAAACATATATGCTAAGATCTCTATTCATGTAGTTTTTGGTAATCAGGGACTCTTTTATATTAATTTTTGCTTTGCCACTGTGCAATCTACTGCTTGCTCTTGGGAAAATCCCTCACTTCTCCACACCTCAAATTCCCATGGGGAGAAACACCCAAGAGTTCAGCACTCTGGGCTTCTGTCTGGCTCCTTACTCACTGCTCTTCCTTGTTAATGTCTCCTTGGAAGAAGGGAGGGTAACTCCTCTAACTGGCAAATGTAATGGGTAATTTTATGCATCAAGTTGAATGAGCCATAGGTGCCCAGACATTTGGGCAAATATTATCCTGGGTGTCTGTGAGGGTATTTCTGGATGAGATTACCATTTGAATCTCTAGACTGACTAAATCAGACTGCCCTTCCTAACATGGGTGGGCCTTATCCAGACAATTGAAGAATTGAACAAAATAAAAAGGTTGAGTAAAAGAGAACTACCTGACTATTCCAATTGAAGCATTGGTCCTTTCCAGCCTTTGTGCTCATTCTGAAACATTGGCTGCTTTGGGGTCTCAGGTCTATCAGCTCTCATATTGGAAGTACACATCCGCTTTCCTTGGTCTTCTGCTTGCTCAACTTCTCAGCCTCCATAATTGTGTGGGCCAACGCCATACCATAATCTCTTTATCTATACTCATAAATACATCCTGTTGGTGCTGTTTCTCTGGAGGACCTCGACTCATACAGCAAGCTTGGGAGATGATCCTGGGGTACTTTGGAAGGAGTCAGCATGCCTTGAGGAATCCACGTTCTCTTTCTACTGTGCTAAAAGCTTAGTAAACAAATTCGGTAATCAATTTAACACAGAGTGCTGATTATGTTAACAAGTTCTGTGTGACCATTTCTTCAATCAGCTTAATCTGTAATGAAGTTGATATTTGATCTGCATCTTTCTGAGTGTGCCTCTATAAAATGGTTGTAAACATGAGGCACGGAAGGGTGTTATTATTTATGGAGACTAAAACCTCAATGAACATGCTTAAGAAATGTCTGTGGATGGAAGAAATGAATGAGTGTATAACAGAAGGCCTGATCAATACCCTTTGTGATGGTTCTACATCTTCCACAGAGAAGATAGGTTTGCCCAGTGCTCCATGGGTACTAAATCTGATGGTCAAGAATATGCACATTTGAGTCTCACAAATGTATTTGTAGCATGTGACTCTGTTAAAAAACCCTTAGAGGTATGAATAATTAGAGGAGTCTGACCTTTAATGGGTAAGCATTATACAGGCTATTCCATATACTTCCACATCTTTGCATTTCCGTAGGTATCAGCACTTGACTTAGAGCTAATCTTAGTCTATCATTTAATTTTAAAGTTTCCTTTGGAATGGCCATCCATAAAAATTACCCATGCTTTTCCAGGACAGTGCTCTGCTTTCATAAACCTATTTTTCTGTATATGCAATTATGTATGGGAAGATTGGAGAGAGAGAGAGAGAGAGAGAGAGAGAAAGAAAGAAAGAAAGAAAGAAAGAAAGAAAGAAAGAAAGAGTGAGCCTATGCCTGTGATTGAAAAATGTGAAGATTTCCCATTGATTCTTGAAGAGAGCGTGGTAATATAACCAGAGATACAATCACAGTCATTCTCCTGATCTGCAAGTTCATTATAAAGGGACCTAAGACTGTGATGGGCATGAGGGGATCAAACTTCCCCCTCTCCCCCCAAAATTGTCAGAATGTGAGAGGTAAAAGACATTAGTGCCCCCCCAAAGCCAGTGAGGGCAGAGTACTGTAATAAGCTCTCTTTGGTTTAGGTCATCTGACCAGTAGGGAAAGGAAGGAGAGAGGGAGGGAGGGAGGGAAGAAGAGGCTGCATGGAACATACAAGTCACAGAAAAAATCACTTTGGGTTTTGAACATTTGACTCCCAGTTATTGAAATGGAATTTCAAGAATGATCCCGAAGGATCACAACTCAAGAGAAAAACTTCCTTTCCCCTCCTTCCTTGTGTTGAAACCCAGGACTCTACCCCCAAGTCACCCAGGGACGGGCCTGCTTGGCCCTAATGACAGCCTTCTCATCTAATGAGCATCACGAGAACTACAGCCCCTGCCAGGAGCCTCTGGCACCAGATTCTCCTCCAACCCAGTGCCTAATGCCAGTACATGTTCTACAGCAGCTGCACTGATGCCTCAGTGAGCCAGTTCGGCATTTCCCACTGGGTAAGGAGCTGCCATTTACTTATGCCCAACACTAATCCAAACATGAAACGATCTCAAGAAAATGGCCAACTGGGCTGATGATAAGAAAGTTTACAAATGAAGCTTTCAAGGAGGCCTTCTTTCCACCACCACATGCAACTGTAAGCTACAGATTTCACACCTGGAAAGGAGGGCAGAGAGCAAGATGCTGTTCACAAGCGCGGTGCAGAGGGGTTTGCTTGCCTTCTTGTCTGCGTGGGCCCTTTTAGCTCACCTCCTTCTGGTGGGTGAGCTGTAAGTCAAGTGCTGATACATCCAGAAATGTAAAGCTGTAGAAGCATATGGAATAGCCCGTATAAAGGCCCAAGTGCACAGAGAGGAATATCAATATGCCCTCCTTTCCAATGATCTAGCCAGTGAGACAGGTACACACCCAGAGAGAGTTGAACACATTTTAGGTGACCTGCCTCTACTTGGAGCAAAGTTGGGGTTTCAAAGGAGAAAATGGTCAACTGCCTTAGGGAAGAGGCAGGGAAGGGAATAGTGTGCAGAGGACCCCACCATAAAGTTCCGTGGTTTTCCAGCTGTGCTTCTCGGAGTGCCAGCGGCCTTCTTGGAGTGCCTGGGCCTTCCTCTGCAGCTTCCAACAGAAAGCATCACTACTTATCAATTTTCTACCGAGGTGCCAAAAGATGCAATTAAAAAAAAAAAGATATTGTTGGGATGCCTGGCACACAAATTCCTCAAGATGGATATTTTACTATATGTTGGCAAATTGAATTTAAATAAAAGATATAAATAAATAAATAAATAAATAAATAAATAAATAAATAAATAAAAACATACATACATATGATGGATATTTTATTCAGGAAAAGTACTTGGGAAAAAGATTTGCTGCTTGGGAAGGAAAGTGAGCCTGTGTGAGCCGAGGTCTGAAAGTCTACAGAGAGAGAGCTGATCTCCTCTGGGCGAGAAACAGGAATCCGGGATGGTCAGAGATGGGAAGGGGGACGGAAGGGGGGGGGGGGGCGTCTGGGGGGAATGAGTGAGGGCAGCATGACCAGAGGCTGAATCCCAAGTTTAAAAAAAGAAAAGACAAAAAGCTTTTAGTGGCATGAATATCTAATAGGAAATTTGAACTATTTGTAAGTGCTTGCATCTTCCCAAAACACTCCGCAAATTCTTCTGGATACACAAAGACTCACAGGACTGTAGTTGCTGTTGCTTTTAGGGGAAATTAAGGTAAAGAGCTAAATTTTCTGCTTGAATCCGTGAAGCACCATCCCTCCCCGGTGGCAGTGGGGCCCACGGGAGGAGGCCCCAGGAACGAAGGGGGTGCGTGTTGCACCTGAGCCTCCTTTTCTGGGTCTCAAAGGCCAAGGAGATCCTAACTTCAGGGCCAGGCAACTAAAAATTTCATTTGAAAAGAAAAAAATGGATTAGGTCTGCAGCTGAAACTAGTTTGAAAGTCCTCTCTTTAAAATCCAAGCTCTTCATTTAATGATGAAAAAGCACAGGCTCCAGAGAGAGTAAGGGGCCCGTGTGAAGTCAAGCTCCGTCCATGGACCAGCAGAATCAGACCTGGAACCCACTTCTTCTGACCCAAAAGAAGCCGGGCCTCTGTCTGTTGTGCCACATTTAGGCCCAGCGATCTGCTATAACCACATTGTTTAGCAGGAGCACGAAGGTTGAACAAGTCTCAATCACATCCTGGCAGCGTGGAGCGCAGCACGGCCTGGCCCCAGGAACACGGGTTCTGGAATCAGAGACTCCACAGACTGTGCTGTGCCATCTTGGCAAGTGATTTAATCTCGCTGAGATTAGATTTAAAATCCTTGAATGATCGAATCTCACTCAGGTTATCATCTGTGAAGGGAACAATAATACATGCCATGCAGGCAGGACTTTTTAAAAATTTAATAAAGTAATATATGTCAAGTATATGGCAACATAGTAAACAATGGATAAATGGAAGCAATTCTTATCATTATCGAATAGAGACCTTTACAAATGCACCGCAAGATTTATTTTTAAATGCTTTTGGCTTAATTATAATTTTCATTATCCGTAATTGAGAAAATATAAAAGAATCTTAAAAAGAGAAAAAGGGATTTCCACATTCCTACTACCCTGTAAAAACCACTGTTAGCATGTTGATGTATTTCAACAGGAATGATTTAGAATGTGCCATTTCTTGTGCCTTGTAACCTTCCAAGAGCACTCAATTTAGAATAAAAATTTGGCAGGAATGCATTCTCTTCTAAAACCAATTTCTTGTTTGTTTATTTTTTATTTTTATTTCAGGGGGTAGTGGGAGGAGAGAAATTAGACACGGGTATAAACTATGTCAATATAAACATTATCACATTTTAAAATCGTATTTTCATCCTTTTTTACAACTGGATTTGCAGAGTGCTTTATTATCCATTAAACAAGTTCCCATGTAGTATCTTCTTTGATGCTCTTAATAGTCCAGGGCACCAGGTGCTGTTATTAGACACATTTTACAGATGAGGAAATTGAGGATCAGAAAAGTTAAATGATTTACTCTAGGTCTTTCAGGTAGTAAGAGCTTGGACTGCAGCCTAGGATTTCTGACTCAAAGCTGGTACCTCTCTGCTAATTATCCGTACCAATGAGAAGTCTCTCCAATTAGCCTTAATCATCTGAACGACCTCAAAGATAAATCAGGAAAGAGCACAGGGAGCTATGAAAGCATGGGAGTACGAGTCAGGAGATCCTGGTGTAATGCCTCTTTTCAGGATTGGCAAATCACTCACCCTGTCTGGATTTAAGAGTTCTTCATTTATCCAAGGAGAGGGGATGGATTCTCTGGGGCAGGGTCATAGCTTCTAATACTGAATTCTATTATTTTAAAGCACATGAAAAGCATACATCCTCCTAACTTGTAAAAACATTTTGATATGATGCATTAAAAACATTACCCTCTAAAGATCTAAAAGACTACAGTGAAACACCTTCCACCTAAAATGTCAACAACCTCCGATCTGGTCCAAGTAATGGAATGCACCAGTTCAAGTCCTAGGCCTTGGGTCACCTGTAATCCCTGGGAGAAGAGCTTCTTTCGGAAATCTGCGGTGCTCTGGGCCCCAATTTGGCGGAGAGAATTCAGCACAACATGAGTACCTCGAGTGGAATTCCAAATGTGGATATCTTTTTCCAAGAGTGTGGTACCCACCCGACTGAATCCTTGATGACTGTTTTATGACGTGCTATCTTGTTATTAGCTGGATATCAATGTGGGCCTTTAAGAACACATATACTTTCTGGACCAGATTTTATTGAGAGATGCTGAGGTTGGCTAAATGCTTTTTGAGGGGAAGATGGGGGAAGAATCGCTGAACTTAGCCATGATCCTTTGAATCTGAACATGGGAGGCCGAGCTCTAAATCCAAGAAATGCATGTGTGGATACAGTGTCTGAATCCAGGACCGCCAGCCAGGTCAATTCGGACACCAGCCCCCGCCACATATGGATGAACCGTGTCCTCCTGAGCCTGAGACTCAGCTGACCTCACACTACAGGAGCTCCTGGACTCCAGGAAAACCCGGGCAGGACGCGGGACCAGCTGCTGAGCGGTAGAGGGAGGGGTACGTGGTGGCTCTCTCCCATGCTGAAACAGCAAGGCCCTTCCTGTGAACACTCTTCATTTCCTAAGTTTCAAACAAATGCCAAGGAGTTGATTTTCCGAGCCATACGTTCAAGGTCTGCCTTTGCGTTGTATTCCTGTTTCTCAGCCTGGCTCCCAAGGCTGCCGTCTATCAAGACACCCTCTCCTACCATTCCCCTGCCATGTTTGCCTATCCCCCCAGGATGAACTCTGTTCTCTTCCTACCCCTCCCCACAGTGGAAATAACACCCTCCCCCCCTTCCTTGCCATCTATCCAAGGCCTTACCATCCTCCAAATCTCAGAAATCGTCATAGCTTCTTCAGGAAGCCTCCCCTGACTAGTAGGCTTATTGAAAGCTGGCCTCTTAGATGCTGACAGCAGCCGCTCTCTGTGCCTTACCTTCAGTTCTTAATCACACAAGGTCCTTCATTACCCATGTGTGTACTATAAAGCTCATCAGCTCAGCCACGTTATCATTTCCTTAAGAATGAGCACTCTGCCAGAGAGTCCTTCGGTGCACACGGAGAGAGGCAGAGGAACATGGAGTTGAGAAGCCAAGCTTTTTGGACCGATGCTTCGCTAGTAGGCGACCTTGGTCAATGGTCTAATATGCATGTGTACCTCTGCGTTCTCATCTGTAAAATGGGGACTATGACAGGATTTGCCTCATAAAGGTGTTGGAGGATTTTAGGAGTTTTTTTCCGATAGCATGCTTAGCATAGGACCTGGCGTGTCTTAAAACACTCAATCGGTGTTGGCCATTGCATACAGAATGGGCTCACCCTACTACGGGCTCCACGCTGCGGACCCTGGGGTACACATATACATCAGGCACTGGGGAGTGGGGGTGGAGGGCATCCCTGGACTCAAATAATTGAACTACAACGTGATCTGCATGATCATAAAGGAAAGTATGAGAAACGGCGCATCCCCTGGCGTCTGACACAGGGCATTGCTATACTAGGTGCACAATCCATGAGGAATGATGATTTGATTTGAGTGGTGCTGGTTGAAATCTATTAAGTTAGTAATCACATACACAGTACCTCAAAAGAGTCCTTTAGTGGCTTTATAATGCAGAAACCACAGACGGGTTCAATTTGGCAGTGTTATTAAGCAAATAAATGGATTTTTAGATATTTAACTTCTAATCATATGTGAACTTCAGGAAGCTAAATGCTCCAATGACACCGCTAAATACCTCTTTGTTATAAAGCCATGGTCTGACTTTTGAGGCAAAGTTGAGGACCTAAACTCAACCCCATTAGTTCATATTTTGTCCAAAATGCAGTTTATAATGAAGTCAGCAAATTAGGTCCCTTGACCATAAACCTCACAGAAGGAAAGCAAACAGAGCATGAATCAAAAGGCTTTAGACAGCAGTTGGCTATTAGTAACATATAAATTAAGTGTAAAATCAAAGGGGAGGGGGTAAGTTCCAGTGGTTTTGGTCTCCCCGTAACTTAACACAAACAATCTGAATACAAATAACAGTAACGGTAACAATAACAATATAAGCTCTTTCGTGATGTTTTTGACAAAATGACAAGCTCAGTAAGTTTGCACGAGCCTCATTTTTAAGTCTCTGCCTCTGTCCCTAACTTGTCAGCTGCTTGTTCCAAGTTGTCATGGCCCATATGGTGTCGAAACAACACAAGCCACTCGGAGACCTCGCCTGTATTTTTGAACAATGGGGTGAGTCACGGTTAGCCACAAGTGTGATTCTATTACCACTGGCGGTTTGTATCACCAAACTTGCACAACTCCGCCTGAATCATGTTAATTAAGTTTTGAGTGCTGCTATTTCAAGTTATTTAATTCGCCCCTAGAGTTACATCGAGTGGGAACTTGGCCCGTTGCTTTCAAAGGAGTTTGAAGACTCACACGCCGGCCCCATTGTTTTCCTACATATTTAGAGATTGTTAGAACACCCTGCAATTGCTCCGCGGACTCTAGAAGCTTCTTCCCAGTCTCTGCGGTCTATTGGCTAAATTTATATTGACGGATACTTCAGAGCACGGATTATTGAGCTAATAGACCACAACGACTCACTATTGTGCACACCACAACCGTCACGCCCGCTTATAAGGCAGATCTGTTCCATGTGACTGAAAAGAAAGAGATACACCAGAGAACACTTTTGAAAAGTCACCTCACAAGCCCTGATCATGTTAGTCGTATAAAATCATCTGTCGAGAAAACCTGGAGCGCTCCAAGAACACTCATGCCTCATAATGGCCTATAAATGTTTTTGTAAGAGTTCCAAAAAAGTGCACAACCAGTACATTTCTGTTTTCTATTTTTGTGCCTTGAAAAAAAAAAAAAAAAGTAAAAATAGCCAGAGGGCTGGGTCTTTTTTATTTTTTTATTTTTTTTCCCCCCCGCCTTTGACAATTTGTGAAAAAATAAAAAGTTCACTCTAAGGCTGAAACTTTGCATGCCAAGTTTTTGCTTGGAACTAATTTTTATGACTGAGTTATAAAGCCCCTGGAAGGGGGGTGGGGGGTTCACGTGGAAATGCTGACACAGCTTTACCCACAGTGGCAAGGAGGGAGGAGCTATAACGCGGATTTGTACCTTGTTTGCTTTATTGTTGCTTTTAGAAGAGGAGTCTTGGGCCTAGCCTTGGGCACTACACTCAACACACTGCTCACAGGCATTTGTCTCTGCGTATGTTCTGACTATCTGGGCTTTGCCAAGAAGCTAGGATGGAACCCTCTTTGGAAAGGAATCTGGTCATCCATTGCAGAAGAGGGCAGACTGACTTTCCTGACTTTTACTGGATTCCATTATCCCAGAGACACACCTACCTTCCCCGGGCTCTAACAACAATAGCTAGCGCCAGAAAGCAGGGAGCAGTCCAAGCTTTCCCTTTAATAGTTCTTTAAATCTTAATTTTTGATGATTGTCTGCTGGTAAAACTAGAAAAGCTAATGATGAGCTGTTTGTGCAGATTCAACTATAATGTGAATTACTTGGACTCGAGAATGTCTGAGGATCCGAATTACTTTTAGTCTACAACATCACTACTAGCGTTTTAAGGTGGATATCTAATGAACTTATTTTGATTTGAACTAGAAAGACTATAGCTGGAAGCTTTTGAGAGCAGCAAGATTCTTTTCATTTTTACCACCTGAGGGATGCTGTTCAAAAAAACATTCCGTTGCCGCTGTAAGAAGATTGAACTTCAGAACTCTACAACCTGCTCATATCCTAAAAGAGCAACACCAACAAATAATTATTCATTAATGTCAAGAAAACCCGTGAAATCTGTGGAAACCGCTATCTAATGCTCCTGTGGATTGCACATTATCAAATTCAAAATTTCTAGGTGTGACCGGCCCAGCTTTGTGTTCTAATGATGTTGCTCAACTAAAGCAGCCCAGTGGGGTCTTCAGACCTGGGGTCTGCTCTGACTTCGGCAGGTCGGTTAAAACTCCTAAAGCGCAGCTCACAGAGGTGTCATGTTTTCTAAAAAAGAAAAAAAAAAAAAAAAACTTGCTTCGTGTAATTTTTCCAGTGAGTCTTTATTCCATTAAATTGAAAAAGGGAAAAGGCTTTTCTGAACTTTCAGTGTTTTGTAGCTTGGGCTTTATTTCCACCTTAAAATCTTTACCTGGCCATGATCTGTTGTTCCATTACTGGAGGGCAAAAATGGGAGGAATTGTCTGGGCTAAATTGCAATTAGGCAGCCCTGAGTGCGGCTGGCACCAGTTAACTTGGGATATTGGAGTGAAAAGGCCCGTAATCAGCCTTCGGTCATGTAGAACAATGCATAAAATTAAATTGACATTAATGAATAATTGTGTAATGAAAATGGAAGAGGAGAGTTAATTGCATGTTACAGTGAGTGTAATGCCTAGATAACCTTGCATTTAATGCTATTCTTAGCCGTGCTGCCAAGACTGCTACAGAACCTCTCTCAGCAGGAAGTCATTAAAGCTGTGAGTAGATAATGCAGGCTCAGTGAAACCTAAGTGGCAACAATATAACAAGAGTTTCTTTCAGACCTTAGTGTTTTCTGAAAAAAAGGGCATGTTGAGGTAATTTGTACACATCTGAATGAAAACAGGAAACTGCGAGCAATCTATTTGCAGTTTGTCCAGTCTCGCAGATTCCCCAACCACTGTGGAGACCAAGGTCAGCTCCCGCAATCAAAGACAGGCCTGAACCACTAGGGCTTACAAGGCAATAAGCACCCAGCTGTCTACCAGCTACAACTTAGTTTTGTTAATCACTTAGTGTGGCGGAGTCTGTGAAAGGTTTGACCTCAGACTCAGCAGACCAGAGGACTGTGTGCTCCGGCCCAGCTCCTGGACAGCACCTGCTCAAACAGATCATCGGTTCAGGAGTCCTAACATTCTCAAATACCCGCCCTGCAACTTTCATTTAAAGCTCTGTGTACTTTGATGCTGGCAAACAGATCTTTCCCCGACCTGCGTCTCTGGAGAAGAAAGGATTTAGGATTTCTCAAAATCTGCAAAGAAGAAAAGCCACGGGATTCTTCTCCCCACTAACTTCCTTTTTCCTCTGGTTTTATTCCGCGCCCCCCCCCCCCCCACCACCACCACCACCACCCACCCTGGGTTTATTTTTTATTTTTTATTTTTTCTAACTTTCAGTCGTTGCAACGTATTTGCAGGTAGTAGTTGTTGTAATTTTGTGCCTAATTGATGGACCGTCCAGAGGGAGTGCACTCGCCCAGAAGGACGCTCTCGGCCTGAAGGGCGCAGTGATGAGTGCGGGCTCACCCGGCCAGTGGTCCTGGGTGGAGTGGACGTGTGGCCAGCAGCCGGTGAAAAAAGACCAAGACAAAGCAGATCCCAGGGAAAGTGCTTGATGGAGGTGGACAAGTTTACGTATCTGTCATTTTCCTTTTTTTTTTTTTTTTTTAACAAAATATAGCTTTAAACCTCATTTGGAAAACAAAACTCTGAGTGTTAGCAACAGTAGCCAAGATTTATTCGTTGAAAGGGGACTCTAAATCTTTTTCAGTATCATATTTCTGTTTTGCAAATCCAGGTGTCAGTACATATTTCAACCAATGTGATTTTTGATTGAGGAATTATTTCATCCTTAGGGCTTTGCTTTGTTATTTTTTGATTTGCGTGGAAAACTGTTTTTTTTTCCCCCTTCACATCATTCAGGATGGATCTTCAGTGTTGCTTCGTGAATGTCTTTTGCTCCAGTCCTCCACTCATGTTTCCAAGGCTTTCTGGTCACAGACAGGATGAAGAGCTCATGCTCTGAAGACTCAAATAGTATTAGATGCTTCTTCCGTTGAGAAATTCTCACAAATACTGAATATCTGAAAAAAAGGTTAATGAGCCCAAATGGAACAAATGTCCCCTTAGGTACTGAGGAATGTGTCTAGAACATGATACACAACATCGAATTCTGTTGGCCAAGTTAATACTCAATCACTTAACATTCTCAGATTAAAAAATAATAATAGTAATAATAATAATAATAACAACATGGAGAAGAAGGAATGCACAGAGAGAAGAAAAAGAACCAGAAGAATCCTGAATTAAGATTCAAGGGGTGCCTGGATGGCTCAATCAGTTAAATGCCTGACTCTTGATTTTGGCTCAGGTCATGATCTCAGTGTCATGATCTCAAGGTCATGAGATCTAGTCCTATGTTGGGCACAACACTGAGTGTAGACTCTGCTTGAGATTCTCTCCCTCTCCCTGTGCCCCTCCCCTGTCTCTCTCTCTCTTGCTCTCTCTCTTTCAAAAAAAGGAATAAAATAAAATAGATTCAAGCCATTGGCATTTTTTGTTCCCAGAGCTTTATCTGTCAGAGAGTTATACCCTTGCTTGTTCTGTGGTTTTGACAAATTCTTATCTTCTCTAAGCCCTCAGTTCTGAGATAGCAATAGCAAAGTTTATGTCACATATGTTCTTATTAATGAATTAATTTTTCTTCATTGGGGTATTGGGGTTGGGGTTTATGTGCCAACTCTTTCTTTCTTTCTTTCTTTCTTTCTTTCTTTCTTTCTTTCTTTTTTTTTTTTTAGAGAGAGAGAGAGAGAGAGATAATGAGATATACAGCATGAGCATGAACCCGGGGAAGGGGCAAAGGGAGACAGAGAATCTCAAGCAGGCTCCACGCCCAGCACAGAGTCTGACCCCAGGCTCAATCTCACGACCCTGAGATCATGACCTGAGCCGAAATCAAGAGTCAGACGCTTAATGTACTGAACCACCCAGGCACCCATGTGCCAATTCTTAATTAAAACTTCTAAATGGTTTCCCTCACAGTGTTGGAAAAGATTACTGTTTTTTGTTATTGTTGCTATTATTTTCAAGAGTACCCAATGAATTTTTGATTTGCATTTAGGAGCCAAAATACTTGAAGTAACTATGTTTTTAATTTACTATTAGCTAAACACTTATAGTTGAACCTACATAGGTTAAATGTCTGTGTGATGTCTTTCAACTGTACTTTATTGCTATAAGAATAGGAAAGATAGAATTCTGATCTATCATACTGATAATTTCAACATTTATATGTTGTTGTTAATTGGGTGCCCTGGGATCTTTCTTAGGAATATGGAAATGTTACCGCCAGAAGGGGCTACAGGCGTATGGTATGCGCCAAAAATACTTGCTGAGGGGAGAAAAAAATTAGCATGGGATCTTAGAGACCATTAAGTCCAGTGGCTTTCCAGCATTTGTGACTGCAGCTCATAATAAGAAATATATTTTATATCGTATCTCACTAAACACACGCACAGAGTACACAGTTGAAACAAAAGTTATACAAGAAGACTTATCTTTACAGATGCAATTAACTCTGATGGTTTCCACTGTAATCTATTTTACCTCATGTTTTTAAGATTGCTAGTTGTTAACCTACTAGGTTAATTTCATGACCCTCTAAAAAGCCATGACATTCAGTTGGAAAAATACTTATCTAATCCACTTCTCATTTTATAGATGAGGCAATTGAGCCTCAAAGGCCACTAGAGAGAATTATTTTGAAAAGTAGTATACGTTCATATGTCTAGAATAAACTAACATGAAGCTAGTTTTAAATGCACCTAGGTATTGACATCTCCTTATATATTTTTTCCTTGCTCCCACTTCTCAAACACCCACGGCCCATCATTTGTCAGCTATGTCACTCTGTCTAAAGAGATCAGATTAATCCAGTGGAATTTATTCTGAATAAGCCACACTGAGCACTAGCAAGTATCCTCTCCTCGTTTGCAAATCAATCTCTTGATGACTTTCCAAATTTTTTTCCAGGAATTAAAGTCAAATCTACATTAACTATCTTTTTTTTTTTTTTTTAATGTTGTGATAAAACAACCAACTACACAAAGCAGTCCCTGGATCTGCGACTTTACACATTTATTTCATTACCTAAGCAAGAATTGAAAAATGCTTTGATGTCCAAACAAAAGTTTGTGTTTGCATTCCCTGATGAAGCCCATAACATACTGGCAAAACATCAGTTAAAAGAAAAAAAAAGACTGAAGCTCGGTTTTTATATATTTATTTTTTACTTCCCACATGCATCTTCCCAGATCTGTGTCTAGATGGTTAGATTAACAGCTCACCACTCTTTCTAAAGAATATCCAAAATACATTAGTCTGTGCTTCGCTTCTGAGATGATTTTTAGTTTAAATCCATATGTGAATGGAAATAAATCACAGGTGGGTTCCTTTTTCGTTACTGTTTTTATTATCACGATTATTATCAGCAATTATACTGTTATTTTTAATCAAATATAGATTAATTCTTTGCTTTTCAACTGCTTACAGGAGTCTAGAGCAAACGTGTCGTTTGTCAAGGAGAGGAAAGGAAATGTTCAGTGTTTGAGGACCTGCACAGGCCTCTGGGGCCCATTAATCGAGGGAGAAGGCATGATGCTATCCCTCACCATGGTTGCATTAGAGGAAATGGCCACTTCTAAAGAAAGTTTATGACTCGAAAACCTTTTAAAGGTATGTACATTGGCTCCCAAAGTAGGTTATTTTTGAGGGCAGATACCGTTTCAGTATTTCTGTAATCCTGTAGGGTAACATGATGCCTTCCACATAGGAAATGCCCAATAAATGTGTATTTTAATTTTGTAAGACAAGCACAGAATATCATCCTGAATTTCATAGTTTTTGCTTGATGTTGCAATGACTTCTATAAAAATGGGAACTGGCGAGATGCCTGGGTGGCTCAGCGGTTGAGCATCTGCCTTTGGCCCAGGGCATGATCCCGGGGTCCTGGGATCGAGTCCCAGATTGGGCTCCCTGCATGGAGCCTGCTTCTCCCTCTGCCTGTGTCTCTACCTCTCTCTCTGTGTGTCTCTCATGAACAAATAAAATATTTTTTAAAAATGGGACTGGTATTGTAATGCAGCTTTTCACGGCTCGATCTTGTTGCGAACACTCAAGTGTGTATGACAATTCATGCAGGGAGCTAGAGTTCATCCATTGCCAAAGCTATATAATATGTTATTCTATGACTATACCACAATTTCTTTAATCGTCCTCTCCCCAGGTAGCTGCTATCTCCTTTAAATATCTCCTGGTGCCCAAGTGCCAGAAGTTCTCTTCGGCAGTGCCTCCCAGTCTTTTCCACATCATGGCACCGTCAGACCACACTCACCTGACCTGACCCAACTTGCTGGGCCTAGAGCTGCTCTGACGCCACTCAAAGACCCCCACAGCACAGCTGTGACTTCTCCCTGACACCGTCTACCACTACAGATAAGTTAAAGCCTCTGCTATCAGGCAACTGGTCACAAGGTAAGGGATTGCCAGGTCTTGGGGTATGAGAATGCTTGATTTCACAGTGCAGCTTCCCAAACTAATCTAATGCCATTTTTTCATCCAAAGAGCAAAGCATGTCCATGTAGGCCACATCCTAAACAATAGTTGCTATTAGTCTGAATTTTTGCCAGTTTCGTGGATACAAATTCTACCATAGTCTTAGTTTGTATTACTAATGATTTTGAACATTTTTATATATAACATTTGCTTTATGTATTTCTTCTTTGTGATATGGCTGTTCAAATATTTTGCCCATTTTTAATTTGGTTCACTTTCTTTTTTTCTACTGACTTGAAAGAATTCTTTATATATTCAGGACAATGTGTTGGTTATTCATTGTCTCAATCAGCATGGGCTATCATTTAAAAAAAAGCTTATAGACTGGCTCAAAAAACAGAAGATTATTTGTCACAATTCTAGAGGCTAGAAGTCTGAGATCAGGGTGTCAGCATGGTCACTTTCTGGTGAGAGCTCTCTTCCTGGATGGCAGACAGCTACCTTTTCACTGTGTCCTCACATGACAGGGAGAAAGACACACAAGTTCTGGTATCTCTCCACCATAAGGTCCTCACCCTTATAGCCTCGTCTAACCCCAATTACCTTCCAAAGGACTCACTTTCAAAAACCATTGTAGTGGGGTGGGGATGGTTAGGGCTTCAACATATGAACCCAGAGGGAGGACACAGTTCAGTCTATAGCATATGTATTGCAATATCTTCAAGTTATCTTTATGCTTTTTCTTATCGTGCTTTTTGATGAACAATAGTAAACTCACAAGGATTGTTTTTATAGCAACAAAATTGTTGTGTCATATATTCTTCTAAGACTTTTAAAGTTTTGTCTTGTTTAGTTTTAATCTATCTGGAATTTGTTTTTGTGAACAAGTGAGGTAGAGATTCATTCCATTCTTTGTCCATATGGATAACAGTCTAAGTACCATGTATTGTGTGATCCATACTTCTCATGTGAGCTGCTATCTCACTGACCTCAGTGATTATTTATGGCAGACTTTGCCAGGCTTCCATGTAAGTGTGGATCTGTCTCAGAGTTCCCTTTTCTGTTTCATTGCTCACTATTATTATCCCTTTGCCAATTTACATTGGCTGAGATACTATTTATTTATGGTATATTTTGATACATGAAAAAGCAAAATCCTTTAGTTTTTGTGGGTCTTTTTTTTTTTTTTTTGTCTTCTTCAAAAGGGTCTTGACAGTTGTTCTTGGGCTTTTGTTCCTACTTATCACCTTCTCAAGTTCCTTTTGGATTTTTTTAAATAAGTAACTATAGCTAAAATTGGGAACAACTGAAATTCTAAGAATATTAAGATTTCCTATCTAATATCATGGTTTACCTCTCCATTTATTAGATCTTCTATGTATTTCATTGAAGTTTAAAATTTTTTGCAATTAAGTCTTAAAAAAAAAACCCAAATAAGTCTTAAACCCTTTGTTATATTTATTCTTGGATATCCTATATTTTGTTAAAATTATAAATGGCATATAGACATATTAAAGTATGTCTTCTATTTTGTGGCCCATATATAGATATGTGTGTTATTTTTACATATTGGTTGTATATCTACCCATCTTAGTAAATTTTTACATTGATTGCAGATATTTCGATAGATTACTTTGCATTTTTTTCATAGAAAATAATGTAATTTGAGAATAATGGCAATTCTGCTTGTTCTTTTCTAATTTTGATTTAATTTCATTAAAACATCTCTTTTTAGTTATTGCACTGGCTAGATCCTCTGGCAGAATGTTGACTACAATTGATGCTACCTTGGTTTACTTCTTGATATTAAAACATATGCTTCTAACTTTTGACAATTCAGAGTATGTTTATTATGGATTTTTTAAGAAAGGAAGCTCCCTTCACTCCTCGTTTACTAAGAATTTTGCTTGGATTTTAAATCATAAATACATATTAAATTGTATTAAGCACTTTTCCTGTATCTATTGAAAAAAATTCATATTGGTTTTTATCCTTTAATCTATTACTGAAGTAATTATATTGATCAAGCTTCTAAACCCAAACCTTCCTTGCATTCCTGGGATAAACTAAACTTGGTTATACTAACTCAGGATGGGTTATTCTTTCTCATAAACTACAGTAAGCAGTTTTCTAATAATTTAAGATTGTCAAACTCATAATTAAGTGTGGAATGAAACTGTAATTTTCCTTTATTCTTTTACCTTGTCTGCTTTTTAAAAAAATTTGGTAATACTAGCTTTATATAATAATAATTGGAGGGGATCCCTGGGTGACTCAGCGGTTTAGCACCTGCCTTCCGCCCAGGGCATGATCCTGGAGTCCTGAGATCGAGTCCCACATAGGGCTCCCTGCATGGAGCCTGCTTCTCCTACTGCCTGTGTCTCTGCCTCTCTCTCTCTCTCTCTCTTTCTCTCTTTCATGAATAAATGATTTTTTTTTTTAAATTGGAGAATAGTCCCTCTTCTCTATTTTGTAAAGAAATGAAGTTAGAAAAATCTGTTCTTTGACTATCTTGCAGAACTTGTCTGCAAAACCACTTGTGAACTCTATTTTTTCTTTTATCAGATTTTGCAATTCAGATTTTTCTTGATGTTTATTCTATTTATAGTTTTAAATTATTAACATAAAATTATTCAAATTTAACCCTTATGTTTTAAATCTCTGTCGTGTCTCAGCCCCCCTCTTCATTATTAGTATTGATGTGAGTATTCTTTTTCACTTTTTAAAATCAATCTTGCCAGGGAATTGTGCATTTCATTAGGCTTTTCGAAGAACTAGCATTTGTCTTTATTCATCCTTTATATTAGATTATCATTTTCATTTCACATTAACTTCTGATCTCCATCGTATCTAATAGTTTTGTAGGATTTATTCTATTGTTATAGCCTAATTCTGAGGTTGGCAAACATTTCTATAAAGGGCTAGATGGTAAATATTTTAGGCTTTGTGAGAGGTCCATCTTCTCTTGCAACTATTCAATTCATGCCTCTGTGACATGAAAGCAGCCACAGACAACATGTGCATGATTAGGCATGACTATGTTCCAACAAAACTTTATTTGTAGAAATAGGGGCAAGATTTGGCCCAAAGACCATAATTCATTGAGTCTTGGCCTAACTTTTGGGTTTTTGATATGTGTTCTGTACACTTCCTGACGGGTCCCTGGGAAATTTTCAAGGGGGTAAGCTCAAAACTATTTTCATGATAATGTTGAGATGTTATTTACTTTCTAACTATGTTACCTTGAACTGACAGTGCAAAAGCAAGGATGGGTAAAATTGCTGACACCTTAACACAGATCAGGGCAGTGGTCCATTGTATTACTCACCAAATGCATCATTTATAAAAATAAATGCCAACTTCACTTAAGAATGACTTAAACAAAACAGTAAAAATATTAATTTTATTAAATCTTGATCCTTAATTACATATCTTTTTAATACTCTGTTGAATTGGGATTTATACATAAAGCACTCCTGCTGCATTTTAAAGTATAGTGCTTGTCTCAAGGAAAACCACTATATGACTGTTGAAGTTGCAAGCTCAACTAGCCATTTTCATCAGGGAACCCCATTTTCACTTTAAAGAAGTAGACAAACTATAGGTATTCAGCTTTTAGTATTTAGCAGATTTTTCTCAAAAATGACTGAAATGAAAAAAACAAAAAAAAAACAAAAACAAAAAAACAAAAAAAGACTGAAATGAGCTTGAAAACAACTGAAAATATGTACTACCAATGTTAAAATTTGAGCTTTCAAGTAAAATTAGAATTTAATATTGTTATCTGTCATTGTGAGCTTGACAGATTCCCAATACTTCAAGGCTGTTCCAATGAAATCAGTGGTGTTATTAATAAGTATATTTTTTTCATATAATGAAATATGTCAACATTCAGAAGATCTCTGTAACTCAGCATACCAATATTTTCTAGATTATCAATACATGTTATTACAAAACCACGCATGGGTAAAAGATTCATTCAAAGTACAAGACATACCAACAGATCTTAGCGTAACGGACCATGAAAGATTCATTGATGTGGTTTCAGATTCCACATTGCAACTAACCTTTAAAAGATTACCACTAGTGGAGATTTGGCATAGTATCAAAGGAAAATTTTCACAATTATATAAAAAGGCTGTTAAAATGCTCTCCTTTTCCCAATACATGTCTGTGTGAGGCCAGATAGTCTTTATATACTTCAGCCAAACTAATATATTATAGAAGATTGAATGCAGAAACAGATATGAGAATCTAGCTCTCTTCTGTTAAGTCAGACATTAAAGAGATTTGCAATAATGTAAAACAATTCCATGCTGCTCACTAAATTCTTCAGTTTGGGGAAATATTTTTATTGAAATATGAAGATAATATATGATGGATTTATTATTACTTTTAAGTGAATTAATATATGTCTCAAACATTTAATTTCTAATTCTATAAACATTGACAGTTATAATCACATAAATAAAAGCTCTTTGGGGCTCTGATAATTTTTTTGAAAGATTTTATTTATTTATTTGAGAGAAGAGAGAGAGCACATGAGCAAGCACAAGCACTGAGGGAGAGGGAGGAGCAGAGAGAGAGGGAAAAGCAGGCTCCCCACTGAGCAGGGAGCCCAACATGGGACTCCATCTCAGGGCCCTGGGATCATGACCTGAGCTGAAGGCAGACACTTCACCGGCTGAGCCATCCAGGTGCCCCAAGCCCCTGATAATTTTTCAGTGTTACAAGGTCATGAAACTTGAATGTTTGAGAGTAACTGGTTTAGCTTATTAAATTGAATACATAGCTTATTAATATTTAGACTTTTTTTTATTTTACTTATTTATTCATGAGAGACAGAGAAAGGGAGAGACACAGGCAGAGGGGAGAGGCAGGCTCCCTGCAGGGAGCCCCATGTGGGCCTCCGTCCTGGCACCCCAGGATCATGCCCTAAGCCAAATCAGATGCTCAACCACTGAGCCACCCAGGCATCCCAATATTTAGACTTTTAAAAAAGCAATTATTTTAGATTATAAATGACCTTTACAGACTGTTTTTAATTGCATTTCTTATGTTTTGGTATGTAGTGTTATCAATATCACTCAGTTATAAGTGAATATTGCATTGTTATTGTAATGTTTGCCTTGACAATGAGTAATTTAGAAGAAGAATGTGTTTTTAGTTTCCCAAAATGTACATATTTTAATTTATTTTGTTATTGACTTTTAATTTAATTGCCTCTATCTATGCAATACCAATTTTTCAAAATTTGCTGTGACTCATTGATGTCTTAAGATATGATAACATTTATAAAGATCCCATCTGTATTTGAATATAATATGTGTTGTCTAAGAGTGAGTTCTATAGATGTTCTTTAATCATGTTTGCTCATGATAGAGCTCAATTATTCTCTATCTTTACTAATGTATTGTCTACTTGACTTGATCAATAATTTAGGGAGGTATGTTAAAATCTTCCACTGCAGTGGGGATTTTGTCCAATTCCCCTTTAACTATCAATAATTCCTTTTCATATTTCAAGGCTACTTTATTAGATCAACTCAACCATAGAATAGTTATAATTCTTGGTAAATTAAAACTATTATTGGGAGAAATCCTTTTAGTCCCAAATAATATTTATTTTTTTTATCTTAAAGTCAATTTTGTTTGGCACTTAATTCAGCTCTTCCACTTGTATTGTATGGTGGCCCACCATTTTTCATACTTTCAATTTCAGCCTTTCTATATCTTTAAACCTTTGTTGTATTTCATATAAAATACCAGTGGATTTTATTTTTACTCAACCTGACAAGCTTGTCATTTAATAAGCATATTTAATCTATTTGTATTTGTTAGAACTATGATAATTTTAGATAGTTTCTACTGTCTTGCCTTCTTTTATTATTTTTTTATTTCTTGTAATTGAGAGTTAATTTATTTGTTAAGGGCTTATTATTGTATTAATAAATGTTAAATGTTTAATTGTAGATGTGTTATTTACATTAATAAAATGTTAATGTTTATTATTACATTTTCACTTTTATTGGTTTAAAAGTTATGAATGCTATTTCTATAATTTTAAGAAATAAATTACTCTTAAAAATTTTTATCATGCATGCTAAATTTATGAAGTATAAATTTAAAAATGTCTTATCCTGAATACTATGAAGATCTCAGAGCATTTTTATTGTGACCTGCCCCATGACTTTCATGCTGGTACTGCCCAGTATTTTAATCCTGTCTTTTGAATTCTATAAATTAAATCTGATTTTTAAATGGGCTTATACAGACAGAAAACATACTTTTTAAAGTTACCTATGAGTTTAATATGTTGTTTGTTTATCTTTTTATCTTACAATGCAGCTATTCCTTCCGGGCTCATTTTCAGTCTTCTTGAAGTATGTTCTTTACAAGTTCCTTTAATGAAGATTTGCTAGTGATAAACATGCTTTTGTTTATCCTACAAGCTCTCATTTTTTTAAAAGATAATTTGCAAGATACACAATTCTAGGTGTATAGTTATTTTCTGTATATGTCCTTATATAGAGAGATTATATATATATAATATATACACACACGCACAGACACACACACACTCACACACACTCCCCCTCCCCCTGCCTGCTTTTATGGTATCCATTATTGCTGATGTAAAGTCTGCTGTCAGTTAAATTGTCATTCTTTCACTCCTTTGCTGCTAGTAAGATTTTTCTCTTTGTTTTTGATAATCTGCTGATTCACTGTAATATGTCTAGATGTGGATGTTTCTAACTTATACAGCTTGCTATTATTTCGCTTCCTTTGTAGATTCATCTTTTATCAGTTCCAGGAAATTCCATGCTGTTAATTCTTTGATTACTGCAACTCCTTCATTCTCTTTATTTTCTCTTTATGACTCATTCTGTCTCCCATGACTTAACTAACCACTCTCATGTTTTCTATCTTCTTACCTTTCTGGACAACTTTCTTAGTAATTTATCCAGATCTACGTTTCCATTTACTAATTATTTATCCATTGGTGTCTGTTTCTAATTGCAATATTTTTATCATTAAATTCTGTGTGGTTTTTGTTTTTGTTTCACCAAAAATTTTCAAGGGATCTTTAAGAACTCTTGGAAATGTACTCATTTTTATGCTTTTACTTCCTTAAACATTATATGCATTTTTTGTATACTTTTATTTTATATTGTATGCCTACCAATTTAATACCTGTAGTCTTGAAACTCTCTATCTTTGTTGTTTCAGCTCATGGTCACTGATCATAGCTGGTTTTCCTCTGTGTTTGGAGTTTTTTTATGTTTTTTTTTTTTTAATTGTAGGCTCATATTTAAGTGATTTTCATTTCTGGGAATCAATTGGCTCTAAACTAGGATGCTTCCCTCTAAAAAACTTTTTCATTTGCTTCTGCCAGGAAACTACCAAGCAGAGAGCATTCATTCCCATTTGAGAGTCCTGGCTTAATATGAAAATACCAAATTTAGCTTTTCCACTGTAGCTATTGGCTTTTTGAAAGAAAAATATAAAATAGGGAACTACTGGAGTATTTGAGCAAGGAATTGACTTATTTCACTTAAGTTTTAAAAAGAGCACTAGCCTTACAATGAAAACAGACTACAGGAGAGATAGATGCCAGAGATGGAGCAACATGAGGGCATGAGCAAGGGAATCATTATGGAACATGGAATTTAAGCAAGGCAGTGAGAAAGGGGAGGTCATCAAGAAGGAGAGGGATACTGAAAAGCTGATAGGATCAGTGGATCCGAGATCCCAAAATGGCTAAAGAATTGTTAGAGATGGACCAGCCAGAGTCAGCTAGCTGCACAGATAAGAAGTGATACTGAATGCCTGGAAATGATATTATCCAGGGGTTTTAGCTATTATAATGATAAGGTCTACCTACCTGTGGGAATGAGTGGCTGAGGTAGGGTGGAGGTCAAGACTTTTAGAGGAGAGGATGTTAACAGGATCATCTACTTCTTATGAAAGCTCCCAGAATTAAAGCAAGAAGAGAAACTCTTTTCTCTTTGTTTACTTATACAATGAATGAAAGAGGTTTGCACATTTGGAGCAAAAAGAGAAATACTTTATTACAATTTTCTTTTCTAGAGAGACTATAAAAGTAAAGTTCACACACCACTCCTCAGAGGCCCAGGCTCTCTGGTGACATCTTTTCAATCATTATCATGATTGAAATCATTTTCATATCATCATATCATCATTTCATATCATCATTTTCCTTCCTTAAGGAGGAAAAAACCAAACAATTTGTGTTTCCAATTTAAAACAACAACAACAAATTTGGTAAGTGAGTGGCATAGCTCCCCAAATTCCATTTAGCATAGAAATAATTTCAAAATTTAGGGGACTTTTGGGTGGCTCAGCGGTTGAGTGCCTGCCTTTAGCCAAGGTTGTGATCCTGGAGTCTGGGGATTGAGTCCCACGTCGGGGTCCCTGCATGGAGCCTGCTTCTCCCTCTGCCTATGTCTCTGCCTCTCTTTCTTTGTCTCTCATGAATATATAAATAAAATCCTAAAAAAAAAAAGAAAGAATTTCAAAATTTTCTAGTAAATGATTATTCACCTTTTTGTGGGTGATTTTCTATTTTCTGTAATCTTGCTCCTAAATGAAGTCCCTCTGTCAAAAAGTCCATTTTATTTCCTAAATTAGAGTCTGAGTATTATTTAGCCAGAGTCTAGTTCTTCTTCTCTAGTAATGCTATTTTTTATTGGGTGGGCTTTATTGTCCTTCTTTTATTTGTGTAATATACTGTGTTCCCATGCCAAACACTAGAAGACTTTTGTCATATTCTACTGCCTAGAGCCCTGTCACCATTCAGCACAGGTACCCATATTTTCTTAACCTTTTCTTGATAAATTTGTTCCAATAACCATTTGGAGTTTTCCTGGTCTGGATCCAGTCTGTATTTTCCTTTTCCTTATGGTGTTAAGGTAGATGCAAATATGGTATCCCAGGCTTTTTAAAAGATAGCGGTCTCTGTTTACTGCACAGAGCCCCAAGAACTACAGGGCTCTTTCTAATTACTCTAATTCTGAGCTATTTTTTTTGCCACTTCACCCAATGTACTTACATTAGGCCTAAGCAAATGATCATTGATTCGGAGCAATTTATGTTCTTCTAAAACTATATGTCACATTTATTCCATAATTACTTCGCAAGTTCAACATCACAATTTACTGTCACCTTTATCTGAGTTGGTTCATTTTCCAAATCACTAACAAAGGCAAGTGAAAAAACAAACAAGGATTTACTACTGACTTTGAGACCCAGCCATTAAAAAGCTTCCGTTCTCACTTCAAGTCAGATTTTACTACGCAAACATTGACTGACATTTTACTATAGGACTCACTGTGCACTACATGTTTTCATAGGCATGTGTGATCAAATCCTCACACCAACTCTTTGAAGATATTTTGTCTTTATCTGTGAAAGCTGAGGCTTGGAGAAACTAATAAACTACATAAGGTCACACAGCTAATAAATGGCAGAGTCAGGATTTGAACTCAGTCTTTTCAGCTCCAAGTTTTCATCCCGCTATACCATCTGTACATATGAATTCCTGTTGCTTGCTTTATTTTTATTTTAGCCTCTTTAAGTAGCCATATGTAAATCCTAGTTTAATTTGTTCTTTATCTAAAATATGCCATCTTTTGGTTTACAATATAAGACATAACAATTTTTAATCACTTATGATATAGTAAATGGAAATTGATGAGCTTAGTTCAGGTTTTTTTATTTTTATTATTATTTTTTAACAAAATCTATATAACACCCTGCTTATCTGGTGAGGTAGAATTTTAGAATTTATTTCAGCTGCTTCTCTGCCCACAGGTAAAAACATCAAATTATTTGGGGGCAGGTTTTCATTATTGTGAGAGGCTTCACTTAAGTGGGCTTCTTTTGTTAAGGAAACATGGGAAGAGAAGTGTGAAGACTTATTGCCATAGAGAAAGGCCCATAGTGAAAAATCGTGGCTTGAAAAAAGATGGTACCTTCTGGGATTCTATAGTAGAGAGACTTCTGGAAATGGAATTAACCAATTTTTATAAGATCAAGGCTCTCTGATTCTCTGAGATTCAAGGTGATAGATAGCTCTCATATTAGACGATAGCTGCCCTGTCCAAGGTCCATTGAGAGGAGAGGTCCCCAAAGATTCCAAGGAAAAACGTACCAAGGGGCTTGGCTCATGACTTGAGCTTGACAGATCCAAGGGTTGGATGGAATAACTGATTCTGGCACTGTCTGTACCTGTGTGCAGAAAGCCCTCTGGATCCTGCCACCCTGAAAGAGTGCTGAGATTTGAAGAATAAAATGGCTATGCAAATGAAATTGAATGCAAAATCTATTATTTTGATTCCCCAGGAAAGGCAAGCAGGCCCCACTGCATCCCTGCAAGTGCAGGACCAGTCTTCAACAGTGACATCTTATGGCTGAAGTGTGGAATGGCGCTGTCATCCTTCTGACAGAACGATCATTTGGACTTCCTGGGCAATGCGGAAGCAGGTGGACCTCAAAAATGAAATACTGAACTTCCGGAAAATAAATGCAAATGGGATTTCAAGCAATTTATTGAAAAATTAAAATTGATTGGTTATTGTATCCTAAGCCTGGAAAATTGACTTTCATGCACGTACTGACTGTACTCTTGCCACATTTTCCTAGCTGCCGCTGCTGCTGCTGCTACTGCTGCTTCTTTGTCTTCTGCTGTTGCTGTTTCTTCTTCTTCCTCTTCTTCTTAAGTAATCTCTATATCCGATGTGGGGCTTGAACTCATGATCTGAAATCAAGAGTCACATGCTCTACTGACTGAGCCAGCCAGCCAGACCCCACCCCAGCTGCTTTGAATGACTCTCTTTACCATTTTTTCCTTGCATATATCTACCCGGTTAATCTTCCTAAAACATCATTTTTTCCCAAAAAGTCTGCAATGCTTCTTACTGCCTACAAAACAGAATCCATATTCCTCATCCTTCTATTCAACCCTACTTCACAATCTGACCCCTAAATCCAGAAAGGATAGAAGAAAAGAAATACTTATTATTATGTGAGACACTTTATGTATGTTCTTATCATTTAATTTCCACTTCAATTTTATTTTCCATTTCCCTCCTTCCTTTCAATTGAGGTGTGAATGACATACAGTAAAATGCACAAATCTGAAGTGTACAACTCAGTAAATTTTTTACGTATTTATCTACCTAAGAACCTATCCTTGAAATCAAGTTGTAGAACATTATTGATTCCCCAGAAACCTCCCTCATTCGCCTCCCAGACTGTACTCTGCAAAGTGCAGCTTTCCTGGCTGGTATCACCATAGATTAGTGTTGCCTGTTCTGAACTTCAAATAAATGTAATTGTACAACGTGTCACTCTTTTGTGTCCAGCTTCCCTCAATGAATGTTATTCTTTCTCTCAATGTAATGAAATACCACTCTAGGGTTGTATGTTGTTTTTCAATACATGTAATATTCCATCATGTGAATATAACCTAATTCACTAATTTATTTTTTAAGTTGATGGACAAGTAGTTTCCTCTTTCTTTGGCTGTTATGAATAGAACTGCAAAGAATATTCTTGGATACATCTCTGTAAACATAAACACTTATTTATCTTAGGTATATCACTAGGAATAGAATTTCTGAGTTTTGGGGTGTATGAATATTTAGATTCATAGAAACTAACAGTTTTCCAAACTAACTGAAACAATTTACATTCCAACCAGCAAACAGTGCATAAGAATTCCTTGTCCCACATCTTTGGATCACTTGCTATTGTAAGTCCTTTTAATTTTAGCCAATCAGGTAAGAGTGCATTAGTATCTCACTATGATTGAAATTACCAGTTCCTTCTGATAAGTCCTACTGATCTCCTTTCCATATGCATATTGGCCATTTGGATATCATTTTTTATGAAGTGCTTGTTCAAGTTTTTTGCCCATGTCTTTTATGGCACAACTGCCTTTTCTTATTGTTTTGTTGAAGGTCTTTATGTATTTTGCATACAAATTCATTACCAGATATTTTACATATATTTAAAAATAGATGCATATGTAAATATAAATATGCAAATATCTCCTCTCAGTCTGTGCTTTGTCTCTTTATTCTTCTAATGACATCTTTTGATTGGTAGAAGTAGTTCAATTTATCAATCTTTTATTGTATGGTTAGCATTGTTTGTATCCTGTTTAAGAAATCTTTCCCTTCCCCCAAACCATGAAAATATGACAACACTTTTTTCTTAAAGCTTCATTGTTTTATTTTTCGCTTTCAGGATTATAATCCATTTTCAGGCAATTGTCTTTGTTTGGTGAGCTATCAGTACCCACTTTTGAATTCTATTCGAGGCAGATCGATAAACTCATTGCTATCCCATAACTCATCCTTTAAAAATAATAATAATGTTAGATAATTCTGCCTTTTGACTCCTGCCTAGAAATCTGTGGTCTCCTATATCTGAGTCCTCAGCTCTGGTTCCCATCTGTGCACTAGCCTCCTGGGTCTGAGGTACAGTTATTGTTTATTGCTTTACACTCTTAGCTACTTTCATGAATGTGTTACCTTGCTTCCAAATAAACTGCACACATCTTGATGGTAGGAATTGCCCATGAAGGCTAACCAAAGCTCTGTACATTATGGCATTCCATGAATTTGAGATGGCAGCTCATTAACATGTGTATTTTTTTCTTCAAGACCATCAGGAGGGTTCTGCTGAGGACTGTCTGCTGCATAGACATTTCTATGAGTGATGCTCCTGTCATGCTGACAAATGTGTCGAATTCAATGGGACAGTTTTTAATAACATTAATGTGGTATTGCCAGGCCTTTTAGGGAGTATTTATCTCCATAGTCTTGTAATATTCATTACATTCTTTCAACATTTCCCATGTTTGCTTCTTCCTTAACATCCCTCAGTTTTCATTAATGGCCTGACCAGCATGTTCTATTTTATCATTGAGGTAGAAAGTACAAGTAACTCTTTGGATATATTTCCTTTAGAATTAAGGGGAAGGGAAAGTACCAAACAGATTTAAAACCTCCACACTCCTTTTCCCACTCCTTGGGGAGAGAAAAAAAATCAGTGGGTCTAAATTTGTCACCTGTCTTCTTTAACAGCCACCCTTGTGTCTGTCATCTAGATCTGTTGATTTCCAAATGTGTCAGTGTACCTGTTCAAAATGTTTTCCTGTTTTGTGACTTTAACAGAGGTGTCAGTATTTTTAAAGTATGTTTTTCATGCCCCTCATTTTAAAAGAGTTTAAAAATGAAGTATTACCTCATTGCTTTGGATTCATATTAGTGGTCATGCTTGCTTTCCCACATGAGGTACAAATGCCTCTTCTTCAACTTAGCTACTTTATTCAGCTTATTCATTCTGGTTTTTGTCATAATTATCATTTCCTCTTTAAAAAAAAAGAATAGGTATTATGAGAAATTTCTCTAGGGTTCCCTCCCAATTTCCTCACTGCCATTACAGAGCCTCTGTCCCATCAGTCTTGATCAGTCACGTTGGATATTCTTACTCTTTGCGTTCTTCTTTTCTCAGAGCAATTGTAATCTGCTTTAATTATGGTGGATACTCCAGCAGCCTGCCCCTCTCCTGGGCTTTGGTATTCCCTCCTTCAATACCATACTCACTAGATTTTTTTTAATTCCCCCAAATTAGCTCTCTTGAATTCTAATGCCCTGATAGGACTGCTTGCATTCTGGTTATGAGCACAATCCCACCAGGTTTCACGAATGCCGAGGAAGGCAAAGCTTTCTGCATTTCTGCATGCCTCTGACAGCTCTTGTTCATTCCTCAGACCCTTACAGGCCCCAGGCTTTGCCTCTCTCTTTGCTTAAATTGCTCGGGTGACCCTGCCCTCAGAAAAGGAGGAAAACGTTGTTTTAGATGCCTGATAAACAACATGACTTCTGACCCTCTTGCCGTCTTAAAAATCTCTCCAGTGAAAGAGATTTTTTTAAAATACCAATTTATCTGTAAATATAATTATTAATTTTTAAAATTTCATACACTCTACACTCTAGTTCTTTTCTCAATTCTGCAGCAGAACTCAGATCTCCGATGAGCTGATCTTAAACCTCTGGCCAATGCTATCGCCTGGCAAGCTTCCCCTCTGCTGTCCACTAGAATTTTCACATGGCGAGAAATGTGTAGAGGCCAATGGCACATACGTCCTCTAGTCACCATGCCATCCTTCATCAGTACTTGTGTTCATGCACGCACACACACACACACACACTCACACAAGTAAATAGCTCTTTTTTCTCACAGAAACATTGGCTTTAATCATCTCAGTGTAACAAAACAAGAAATATTTATGCTTATTTTTATGAGGGTAGAGATTTCAGAGACTTCATGTTTATCTCTGAAGACTAAAGGCTTAGGATATCTGCCCTTGGGTGAGGGAGACACACCCAGTTAATGTCATGCTCATGGTAAATTCGTAGCTGACTCCCAGTCCCACCCATACCCTATAACCACTTTTCTTATTACTGTATCAACTGAAATGCATTCGGTTATAGTTAAAGAAAACACAACTCAAACTGATCTAAACAAAAAAGAGGGATTTATGATTTATAAGTGAAAAACCCAGAAATATGGCAAATATCAAGGGAGGCTTAATCCAGTCACACTGTCACTAAGTACTCTTCCTTTTTCTCTGTTCTGTCTTTTGTGATATCACTTCATCCTAAAGATGACTCCTTCTGTAGAGCTAAAGTGATATGGCCAAACTCCTGGGCCTATGTATTTCCTCTTTCTGGTCTAGGAAAAAAGAGAGTACTATTTCAGCATTTCTAGCAAATCCTAATATTCCTCTGATTAGACCAGCTTTGACCCTCCCAAATCACTAAGGTTGGGCATGGGAGTGCATTCACAGGCTTAGCCTGGGTCACATGCTCTAACCCTGAAGTCAGAAAGGGAAACTGAAAAAAAAAAAAAAAAAAAAGAAAAGGAAACTGTTTTCTAGGAAGCACACGTTTCACAAAATGGAAATTATAGGGGGGGGGATGAGGAAGAGGATGCATTCTGGAGGCAATCCAAACAGTTGAACTCTATAAGAATCCTACACCAAAATATGTTGAGTCTACCAAACCTTCACTGTGGCCCTGTTGTAATAATGACAAAAGGAAAATCCCTTCCTAATGGCTGCTCTCACCTGAAAAAGAGCATGCACACATATAAACAGGACAAAAGATATCTCCTGGCTGCTGTGGCTGCTGCTTGTTCTTGTTCTTCTTCTTTTTATTTTTTTTTAATTTTTTTAATTTTTATTTATTTATGATAGTCACACACAGAGAGAGAGAGAGAGAGGCAGAGACATAGGCAGAGGGAGAAGCAGGCTCCATGCAGCGGGAGCCCGACATGGGATTCGATCCCGGGTCTCCAGGATCGCGCCCTGGGCCAAAGGCAGGCGCTAAACCGCTGCGCCACCCAGGGATCCCTCTTCTTCTTTTTAAATTTCAGTATAGTTGACACACAGTGTTAGTTTCAGGCATCCAACAAAGTAATTCAACAACTTCATAGATTATGCTATGCTCACAGGTAAAGCTACCATTCATCACCATACAACCCTATTACAATACCATTGACTATATTCCCTATACTATACCTTTCATCCCCATGACTTATTCATCCCTTAACTGGAGATACTCTGGGCTTCTCACAGGAAGTAGCTTGGGTACTTGGGCAAGTGACTTAAAGTCTTTCTGTTTTTATCTCTCTGAGATTGAATATTGTTTTGGAGGCAAATCCAAGTGATACTAAAAGTTGTCCACCTTGTAATCCTACGTAGTCAGATTTAAGAAATAATACTAATTTCTACATCACAAAGAAAGAAAAGATTTCTAAATATTTTGGTTAGTTAGACAGTGTCTAACTACCACAATAAAGGCAAATGCTACTAGGTTGCAACGAACAAAGATTTTTCTTTGGGATAATAAATGTATTTAAATGCATAGCATTTGAGGGGTTAAAAGCAGGACCCAACCTGTATGGCTTTGCTTTGGATTATTGGTCCTTTGAAGTCCAGTTATAGCAAGATAGATCCTCAGGGATCCCTGCCAAACAAGAATGAGAAAGCTCAAGTGAGAACAGGAGTATTAGAGGTGAGCTGCTCCAAGTGTCACTCTTTCCTCTTTCCTCTGCTGGATCATTACTGGGGAAATAGATACAATGTGTAGCCCCAGGGAGTCTATAAACAGGCAAACTTCTTCCCCTTGCTCCCTCCCTCCCAACCTTCCTCCCTCCCTTCCTTCTTTCCTTTAACTGAAAAAGAGTTTAAATATTATTTTCCTTTCTATATCTCGCTACTTTACTTCAGATGTTTGGATCCAGCCAGAAAGGGGTGGAGGGGGAAGGCTTAGTGACACATTCTAGAGTCAACTGGTGTTCAGAGAAGTGAAGTGACCTACTTGGTTCCCTCAAAAAGGAAGCAAGCTCTCTAAGCTCTAAGAGCAGTATCTGTGAGTTCTCTGCGACATCACATCTTGTTGGAATGGGAGAGGAAGGAAAACATTTTTACCAGAATTTAGCATATAGTTTCTTTAGGAATGACAAGTGCTTTTAAGAATTGTTCAGGATTGAAAAAAAAAAAAAAAAAAAAAGAATTGTTCAGGATGTCACCTATATCTTACCGTTTGTTTTTTTAGTTTGGTGTTCATGACTGACTATAAAATTTTCAAGAAATTTTGCATATTTGCCCAGCATCTAGGAAGGAACTGGGGAAGCAGTCTTTAATTTCATGACTTTTCCAGAATCTCTTATTGGAAAACATTAATGTCAATTTTTTTCTTTCCCAAAAGCTAATTATGAAGTTTTCCTATCTATCAGCTTCTGAGCTGGGATAAAATTGAATTAACTCATGTTTTGTGACGTTATCTACATTTTCCTTTGTGCGTTATAAATCATTCAAGATCACTTATTGATGTCAACCTGAATGGACAGCTTACATTCATCTAGTTCTTTCAAATGTGTTCTAATACAGAAAGATTCCTTTTGGTAGTGTTTAAGAAATATATAGGTATTTAGCCAAAAGTCTGCCACTCTCAATTCAGAATGTCCACAGAAGTGTGATATTTATGAATCCGTTTACTTTTCCATCTTGAAATTAAAAATAAAATTTATTTTCTTCTTGGTTCTTTACCATAACTGGATTAACCAATAGGTAAATATTTGTTGGGAAGATATTATAATTTATTATTCAGAGTGCAGTGCTTGGAATTTTCATGAGTTCCACGACCAGTTGTGACCTAGCTACCACTAGTAATCAGTAGCATATACTTTAGTTACATAGTTTAGTTTCCAAGGAGCTAAGTGTGGCTTTAACATTTTTTGAAAGAACTTGGGCAGAGTCTTGTGACAGAGGGATTCACAATACAGAGTTTTCTAGTAAAAAAAATTTAAAAATTAAATACTTCTGAAAGAACCCAGTAGAATTCCTAAGGCATAACTTGAAATAAGTAGCAAGTCATGTGACCTTGCTGTCCATTAACCTTCACTCTAAGGCCAGAGGTCAGGACTATTCCCTATTCTTAAGTCCTCCAGGTGGGGTTAGGAAAAAAAGGTGACAATTTGGAGGACAATTTACAAGCCAGATATAATCATCTGAAATGCTGATTCTGTGTCATCCTAAGAATTTATGGCAGCCAGAAGGAAAGCAAATATGTTGTGCTAATTCAAGCAGTTACAGCTTCCTTCCCTGTTACCCTGTACAGGAAAACTCCTACAGGAGTTGTAAATCTCACCTTTCTGCAAAACTAATGAGATGGTGTCACTATGTGGGGGGAATGACCTGGGGCCCTAGGAACAGGAAGCAGCATTAAAAGGGGCTTCAGAAGGTTTCACCTGGAAACAGAACTAACCAGGATAATCGAACAAACTCCATGTCAGTGAGTTGTTCTTCATCTTTGGAGGTGATACTTGAACCCATAACTGTGAAAAAGAAAGTTGGTTGATTTTTACAATTCAAGATCGTCTAATAATGGTAATATATCTGTTTCTTGAGCTAGGAATAGCTGTTTGTCTCTTCTCCTTTGTCTTTTACTGATTCATTTATTCAATAAACAAACATTGACCATCTAAACACAGTAGTAGGTTCTGCAGAAATTTAAAAAAACAAAAAACAAAAAAAAACAAATAATACACAATCCTAAAGAGTTCATAGGTTGGTAAATAAAGGAGTCCCTAAAACAAATAAAACCAAAGCAATGAAGCCAGTACTCCTGGAGAAATGATGGCATCATGACCAGTGGCAGGATTTGCAAACTGAATAACTGGAGTTTAGAATTTAAACTCCGACCATGACCCAGAATGATGTTGAGGACCCCAGAAGCAATTGAACCACAGCGCATGACTTAGTGCCTGTAACATTCAACTAAGCACAGAGAAAACAGGTCAGATGGTAAAGGAACTTCAGACACACGTCTCTCTGGCATAGGCCTTGCTTTCCAAGTTGTCTTGCCTGTGGTTGAACTCCATTGTTAAAACCACTTGACAAGATGTAAGCTCCTTATTTTATATTAAAATTGAACCCCTGGGCTTCCTTGCACATATTCTTAATTAATTAATTTCTTCTTTCATTAAGCAATGGATCATAGATGAGGACTTCAGGATAACTATAGAATGAAGTTTCTGGATCAATTATAAATTATCAACTCAGGATACCCAGTTATTGGGTCTGTGTCCTGCAGCTGCCTCATACCCCCGTCCCCCACCAACACAGATGATCTCCACTGACAACTTTGTGCCTGCCAAACTCAGAAGTCATCCTTAAGGAATGCTTGGCTTCTCAGGAAAAGCACTGCAGTATTTTCATATAGATAAAAGTAGGTGAAAATTAACTTTAGGGGCAATGTTGAAAGGTAAAAATTAATGAGCATGGAATTAGAATGGGTTGTAAAAGAGTATTAGCCACCATTACCTTAACACAGAGAAGACTTTTCAGCACAGAGGAGGACCTACACAAACATTGGAGAAATGAAGATGACAAATGACAGCAGAAGTTACATTGGATTGAAAGAGATGCCCTTTTGATTACTTATGTTTTACCTAGACTGTTGGAGGTAAACTATTAAGGTGTTTTGCATGCATCATCTCATTTGATATTGCCTATTTTGTACCGATGACAAAACAGAGGTTGAAAAGAAGTTAAGAACTTCCCAGGGGTGTTCTTTGAGGCAATGCAGCAAGTAATGGCCAGGGCCAGAATTCAAATTTGGGTCTGAATTATTTTTTTTTCTGATATTTTATTATGTCATAGTCACCACCTCACCACTTACATGGGTCCTGTAGATAAACTGCCTTAATGTTTGGGTACCTTTTTCCACCTGATGTTAATGCATGAATAATACAAGAGAATGCATGAGGGAATGGACATCAGTACGTAAGGAAGAAAGAAGGCATCATTCTAAATCATTGTGGCAGATAGCCAGTTCTCCAGCTCACCATGGCTCACCAGGAATGAAACACTTCCACTCCCTAATGATAAACTCTTTGGGGGTCATACTGAACTTTCCACATCCCCCAGGTCTCTGTAGGAAGACGTCAGCAAAGAGCACACATTCACTGATCACCCATCAGTGGAAGCCATGCTGCTTCAATTGTTGTCCTTTAATTCTTAATGGAAATCTTAAGAAATCCAACCTCTTCTGAAAGCATATTAAATATCCAACATCCTCAGGAAGCATATTGAATATGACAATACCAGGGGCTAGAGAACAGACACAAGAAATCTGAATTCACCTTTTGCACACCTTTTCTGGATTAGTAGTGAACTTACTCATGTCTTTGAGTTTTTCTGTGGTGTTTAAGTGCCCTACAAAATAATCCATCAGTCTTCACTGCATGGGAGTTAATCATTGATGGTAGAAATCCCAGTTAGGGATGACATTAAAAATATTTATCAACTCTTTATAGTATTTACCAATACACATAGGATCCAACTGGAATGGATCACAAGTATGAACATCCAGTGCCACTGTACCAGGACCCACCTACAGAGTATCAACTTCTCCTGAACTTAGATTCAGATCAGTGTTTTCCTCATTCCTATGAAATGAAGATTAATCACGATGTAATAAGACACACACACACACACACACACACACACACACACGTGCCCACCAACCTGAACAAATACCTAAATTTTGTCCTTCAAATGAAGCAATCACCTCAGGAGGATAATACACTTAATGTGCTGTCATTGCTCAAAACACTTTTAAAACTCCTCTTGGAATTGCCTTCAGGGTCAGTTTATGAACCACAAAAGATAATTTACCTCTCTTTTTTATAGTCACACCTCATTTTTGACAAATTTATAATACCCATCTTCATTACTTTTCATCAAGAATGGCTCCAAACAACTTCTGGCTCTTTCCAAAAATCAACCCCACTTTCAAAAGACAAAGGTAAGTCCCAATTTGCAAACAAATATAATACAGGCCATGGGAGAAACTCACAAAGATTAAATGATATTTTTTCATATAGAAATATGGAATCTGTTTTTTTAAATATATCTATAGCAAAAGTCCAATAAGAAGAGGAATCTTTCATTGCTCAACCTCTGAGTCCATGTGCCTTGCCCACACTCCCTACCTGCAAGAAACACTCTGTCCATAGCCCCTCTTACTCAGGTGGCCATGTGTCGGACCATGTGACTGGACTATCCAAACTCTACCCTCCATTTACAGATATTGGACCAGGGATGGATGCCTGATTCAAAATAACTAATCTGTAAGCTGGCCAATACATGTAGCCTAGTTCAAAAGATGAACTGAGTCAATTAGAATTTCAGTTTTGAGACATGACTTAAGAAAGAGAAAAAATAATTTCCCATGGGAAATGAGAAGCTAAAACTGAAAAGCCTAAATGGGAAGCTAAAACTGAAAAGCCTAAAACTATGGGAGCTAAAACTGAAAGGCCACAATATTATAGGTAGAAGTGGGGACAGAGAGAGGGCACAATTGCCAAGGTAAACTGAAGCTATGAGGAATGAAAACTATGGTAAGCAGGAGAAATAAGTCAGTGGAGACAAGAGAATGGAGCAGATGGCCTAGGAGGGGCAAATATGCTTTGGGAGACCTGAGTGAGCACTTCCACGTGTCCTCACATTGATTCTCTCCTTAGTAACCCTATTTTCATTTGAGCAACTATGTGATCCTGAGCACATGACTCCATCCTCATTATCAGGGTGAAGCAGTGACCTAGGCTAAGCCAACAAGCCATCAACCGGCCACAGTAACTGTGTAGGGATAGAAATGTGGTCCAAGCAGTTACGGTGTTGTAAATGCTAGAAAAGAATCTGTCTCTTTCTTCTCTGCTAAAATTAAGAAAAGACCATGTCTGAGAGCCACTAGTAACCATTTTGGAATCAAAGTTGGTCAACCTTAGAAAAAGCTGACCTCTCGGGAAGAACAGCAGCAACACAGAGATGAAAAGATACTGGACATTCAGGGGTATTTTGAAGCTGCTGGATGAAGCCTTATCTGAAGCTCTGCCCTTCTCCCTCTTCAATTAAAAATTGAAGCTACTCAGCCTCCTTTATTGTTTAAGCCACCTTGATGGGCTCTTTTTACTTACAAACCAAAGCGTACTGACAGAGAGAGGATTGATAAATCATTATAAAAGCCCATTTCCTAGATGGGCATTTTAGATGGGCTCTATTCTGATATTCAAATGTCTTACACTTCTCAGTTTAATTCAGAATCCAATAATCCGAATGTCACTTACTTTAGTAATTAACTAATATTTTCATTATTTAAAATATGGATAATGATATTAGAGATTTTAAAACTGCAAGTTCCGCATGAATTTATTCATTCAATCTTAAAAAATAAATTATATTTTTCATAGTAAGTAGCACTTACTCATTAAACAAAATTAAGTCAGAATTACTCGATACAAAACCATATAAAGTCAGAAGTACAATTCACTTCCCAGACCCTTCGCACCCACTCCCCAGGTATCATCTGTAAAGGTACAATTGTGTTCCTCTAGACCCTTGTCAATGCACAAAGGTATACTTTACCCATGGAAAGAGACTGTGCATGCTATTCACCAATTTGCTTATTTTCACTTGGTGCTACATTGCAGGCAGCTTTCCACATCATTCTCATTCATTCCTGGGGCTTCATTGTGTTCCATGGCTGTGCCATAGTTTATTTAACTTTCCTCCTATCAATGAACATTTGGATTTTCTCCAATTTGTTTTTTAATATTTTTCATAACACAAGTAATGCTACAGTAATCATTTTTTTCCAGTAAGCATTCTTGTACACATTTTCTTATATGCTTGTACAAATATTTTTGCCAAATAATGTTAGAGGGAATATCACTGGTACAAAAGTATGTATACTTTAAATTTTGATACATTCTGCCCTAATGACCCTCCAAAGAAGTTGTATCAACGTACACTCTCACCAATGAGCTGCTGTAAGAACGTCCCATTTGCCACACTTTCACCAACATCAATATTATCAATGTATTCATTTATTGTTTAGCATTAAATCTAAGTCTTAAGCTGCAGTTATAAAAGCCACATCTTGAAATGTTGGGAGAGTCCCATAATATGATAATGTTAGCCAAATAATTTTTGTCATAAAGTAGGAGAGATATAATAGTTTTTTAGGGATTTGGGACAAAATGTCAGGGTCATTAATACAATGGCAGTTCTGGATATTCAACTCAAGGTTGCCATGTTAAAAATTAGAGAAGTAATATTAAAATAAGATCTAGCTTTCTGAGAGACACTTGTCATTCCTTCTATACATTGGTGAGGCCCTGGACATGTCTGTCTACCTAAAACCAAAGGGAACTTATTTTAAATTCTACCTCCTTCTCTTGAAAAGTTTAGGGATTCCAGTAGAAAAAGAAATTGCACATAAGATGGTTCTTTCAAAAGCAAGTATTCTGATTAATGTAAAAAAAAAAATCAACACCTCCTAATGAAACAAATATTCATTGAACGTGTTTTAGAAGCACAAGACACTGCGATAGGTGTTCTGAATTGGGAGCATCCTGTAGTTCACCAATTCCCAGGGCAACAATAAGGATTAAAAAGATATCAAAAAGATATTATTTTGCCTCTAAGCAAGAATTATACCAACTATTTAACTCCATTGCTGTCAGTTTGCAAGTAAAAAGACTAATTGTGAATAGATTCTTGAAATCTTTGTAGGCTTTATTCCCCATGCCCAGCTCCCAACAACTGGGGAATCCTGGTATTTGGCGGAGTGTGTGATTGGGAGGCAGAGGCTTATCTAATGCTGTAATATGATAAGGCAGCCAGAGGCTACAGCACTAACATACCACTGTCTCTCAATACCTACCAAGTCCATCTTTCTTAATCATCTCCTCCTACTAAAAGGTTTAAAGACAATCTTCATATCTTAAGAATACACTATGTCAGAACATCACCAATTTACTTGTCTTCCTGGATGCCCTGGCCTGAGGGACCTGAATCGTGTCAAATATGGCTGTTTATTGGAGACACCTGGGTGGTACTCTATCTCATAAACGAAGAGAGACAGATGAACGAGGGTTTAGAAACCAGAAGAAACACTAAACTAGAAACTACAGGACTCAACTATGACACACAAATCCTAGTGGAAGAACCACCCAGGGAAATCTCTGCTTGCTTTTGACTTCAAAGGCTAATCTTATCTCTTTTCTCCCTCAAAGAAGACGACATTTTGCAGAATACAGCATGCTAAGTTGCAGAGCCTGTACGCATAAACCTGATATGTATAAGCTGATGGCAGCTCCTTGAGATTTTGGTAGAATGTGGCTGTCTTAAACAGAAGCCAAAAATAATTCCTCCCCCACACACCCCCAAATACTTTCAAGGGCACTGATTGTCTCATATTTCACATATGATGAATTTTACAGAGCTGCTAATCAAAAATCTAAATTCTCTCATGTTTGAGTTGTGACTTTACATAGATAAATGTAGATAAAATCATCTTAAAGTTCTATTAATAGTTACGTTGTGGTTTCTCAAAAAAAAATTACTTGTATAAATGGGGAGGCCCTATTTTTACTTCTATGCCTAATGTACAGCTTCATCTTTCCCTCTTCATGGAAGTACAGAAAAATATCTAATGGCTCATACAGTAGAATAATCCAACCAAGAATGAGACCATCATGATTTGGCAATATGGAAAGAAATAAAGAAAAAGGATCAGCACAATAAACTTGATTTTGGAGTCCCACATTCTTTCCAGTGCCAGAGAGCTGGGAGGCCTATTGAAACAGCCTTAGACATCCAATGGGAAAATCTCTTTGAGTGCTCTACTCCTTCCACCCAGGGTCCCAGCCCCAAGCCCGACCACACTCTCCACCCAAGCCCACCCCTGTCTTCTGCACATAGTCTGGCTCCCGTAGAGACAGCAACTGGGTTATGAGCATTAATAGATGGTCCGATGGGGGATGCTTCACTCTAAAACAAAACCTGAGGGTGATGTGAGGGAAGAGAGGCAGACGTGTCATCCAGGGAGACATAGTTTAGATGGAAGTCCATTTGAACCAGAACAACGATGAAGAAGGATGGGTGAAAACACGTTCCCATCCTCTGTTAAATCAGTAAGTCTCAGAAGCATAGAATCTGTTCCTGTGTTGAGCATTGTCATTGTATTGCTGAAGAATGTTCATTTCCTAGATGAGCTATCCTCTTGTGACGTGCTGTAATATGACAATGCAGTGAAATCTTAAAATAGGTGAACTTTGAGCTCTTTAGAGAAAATAAGCAAAATCAAAGTCAATGGGATTATTACTACCGATAAAACACAACTTTCTTTGTTTCACGAAGGCACCTTAATGATATTTTCATCACACGGTTTTCAAAAACTTAATAGATTTCTCTCATTTATATTTAGTCATTTGAGAAATATAAAAACTAAACTGCAGTGGATTTCTTTTTTTCTGAGCGATTTTTTGAAAGCACCAGGATTTGAATCTGATACATTTTAACTTTTGTTTGATGTGGAGAAACCAAACAAAACAAAACAAAAAAAAGTTTAGATTTGGTATGAAACCGTATCTGAGTTTGGAGGACTTCCCAAATTGTCTGAACTTTGCAGTCAGGGAAATACAGCACTGACAACCCAACTTTCTTGTAAGGTTTTCCATGTTGCAGAAGATGGTCCTGGGGGAGGACTGTAGATTTATTGGGTGGTGACCCAACCGAACTTAAAGAACTCGCATAGTTAGTAACCTTGCATTTTGTCTTTGATAAAAGCAAGGTCTCTATTGTTCTGGTTTGGGCAATATTACGTTTATGTAACTTGACTTTTAGAAACACTGAACGTGTGACCTGAGAGAGGCACACAGGTCACGATCTACTTAGTGGGCCTGACGCATTTCCCTGTCCACTTTGCCCAGAACCTTCCAGACATGCCCACCTAAGTGAATGATGTCACTGAGGCTTAGAATAATCCTTTCTTTTACTTTATTTCCTCCACTGGGCATTTAGAACAAATATCTGAAGGCATTTAGAACCAATCTGATGCTCCCTAACGTGCCCTCTCCTAGGAAATAAATAATATAATGCATCTCAGGCAAGGGAGAGCAGGGCAGAGCGTAGAGGAGTACGTAAAACACTCAATGTAGAGGTTTTATTGAAAGATCCTTGTGGTATTTTGCTTTTGAAATGTGTTTAGCACGGACTTTAAGGATTGGCAATTTGTTTAAAGAAATGGGTAAAATATTTAAAACCGCCACTTTATTTAAACTATTGTGTCTCCTTCAGTAAACATTCAGTACATGATTGAACCCTGTATGAACTTGTGCTTTTGCTGGTTAAATAGAATCTAAGCTTAAAATGAAAGGGGGCTGCTATTGAGAAAGGGACAAAAAAAACTTACATGTGCATTTTTTTTTTTTGCCCACACACAAGCACTTACCCCCCAAAAATATCACGTGAGTGGGATCCTTTATTAAAATGCCCCTGGTTTCCCCCCTCCCTTGGCCTCAAAGTGCTAAACTGAAAGCAAGCTGTTAACAGAAATGAGTAATTATTGAAGCTCTAACAGGCAGCTTTCATGGAAGTTGATTACAGCAGCCATATAATCACTTTTACGGATGCTGTAATCACAGTAGCAGGGAATGCTTCACTTGGTTCTTATTGTTTTCGCTCAGGGTGGAGGTAGGGGGCCTACAAGGAGCCCGTTTTACCACCTCGGTACAATTTCTGCTGCAAAAGAAATCTACACAGCCCTGAATGGAGTCGAGAATCATTTATTCTTTCTTTATTAGCATTTTCTCCTCCCTCACACAAGAGTCTGTTGGAGTCAGGAAATTGCTGTTATTCAATATGCAAGCCAGAGGTTGTAATGACCGCTTGGAAGGCTATGACCAACAATTACAGCCCTTAATGAATAGGGGTAATCTAGTTGAGACTAAACACTAGTAGCAACTCTGGGCTGTCTCTGGTTAAATTAAAAGAACAGCAATGCAAAGGAAGTTAACAAGAATTAATTAGTTAGATCGAACTGAAAACCTACTCATTAGAGATGTTATAGGCAAAGTAAAAGCCTATCTTCAGTGCAATTATGTAGACAAATGAATTGTACAACTGACTGGCTCACACCTGCTAACAGCTAAGGGCTATAGCGCTATGTATGGGATCCACTTTTTCCAGTTCATGCATACTTGCATAGTTTAATGGATCTTACATTCTCGAATTAGCCTCCATTCCTTCAGATTTTCACTTGGATGTTTGATCTAAATATGGGCAGTTTCACTGTGGCAGGGTTTTAACAAGCGCTGACTGAGGAGGGCAAAGGATGTGTTTTGAACCTCCAAAAGAGGAGTTGTCTTGCTGAAAAACAGCCCAGAGCAGGTTCTCCCGACCATTTGTCAAAGAAAGGAACTGCATCTTAAGGGTATCTGTTTTCAGATAGGTCTGCTAGCTAATTATTCCATCTTAAATCATTAGAAGAAAGTCTATGGTCCCTGCCTGGTAGGAGCAAATAAATATTAAAAATAAGAAAGTAACTCTAGAAAGATTTATAAAGTAATCATCCTTTTTAATGATGCAGAGGATGGGGAGTTACCCATGGTTAGGGGGAGATGCCAGGGCAAAGAGGTCTGCTTTGCTTTTTTTTTTGGGAGGGGGGGTGTACAACAGATAAGGGAAAGAGAATCCCTAGAAATCTTCAGCTGAGACCTTTCTGGGAGTTGTTATCATAATTATGTACTCTGGTATTTTTTCCAGATGTTTCTCTGGTCTTTTTCTACTACCTATTGCATTTGGCTTCCTTGCTTTCTTGCACAAAGTCCCCAAAAGCTTTCACTGCCTGACATATTTGCCCTGCACTCTAGTTTGGGAAGGACGCCTAGTTAAAGTAAGAGGAGCAGGCAAAGGAATTTGGGAAGTGGATTCATCTACGAATTTATTGGTGAGGTGACAGGCTAGGGGTAACGCTTCATGTAGGAATGGCATTGTAGAACAGGAATCAGGAGTCAGAAGTTTATTTTCCAGTGCTGCCCCGGTGTCTCAGGATGAACTCGGAATAACCTCTTTGTGGCCCATATTTTTGCCTTTTTAATAGGGGTGATCACCAAGGTTTCCAAAATTTATGGATCAGTCACAAGCGGGAAATTTCTATGAGTCCCCTTTTCACCACCTCTGAATCACTTCTCCACTACCAGCCAGGTCGCTCTTTGCAGTGGCACCAGGAAGTTGTTTTGGCACCAGTCTCCCTTCCAATTTGCTGTCTCGTCAGTAGCGGCAGAAGAAAGACCAGGGAAGCAGGAGCCCTGAACTCTCAACCTCACTGCTCTCTCCACTTTTGTTCCTGCCGGGATGCCCGCTACTGGTGAGACAGAGGAAAGGGAGTCTAGACAGGCCCTTAGAAAGCAAGCAAGCACCAGGCAATTGCTGGAAGCACCTGGATGAGTGGGTCTCTGGAAGTCCTAGTCATAATGCCTATCATCTTCTGAGAAGGGTGGGTCCGGTTAGATTCACTGCTTTGAGTTTCTAGAATGAGAGGGTCACGAGCGTGTGAGTTGTAGTCTTCCACTGGCATTATTTTGCGTTAATAACAGTCACAAAACCCAGTGTAACTCAAGTGCCCTCCCGGGCTGCCATAACCTCTAAACCTCCAGAGGGAAAGCCATTGAGCAAAAGCTTCTTTGACATTTTAGCCACTTCTGCTAATACACAATAAGCACGCAAGTAATTAGAGACTAGTTTCGTTTATTTAACACAACTCATCCTTGCTCTGAGCCAGAGAAAGCCCTGATGCTGCTGCCCAATTATAGGTCAGAATAAATGACTAAGGCAACAATGTGGGGGAAAGGCTGCAGAGAGACAAAGAAGAGAAATGCCCTCTTCAACTAAGAGCAGAGAGAGAACAAACTACGAGCATGCTTAGAGGGTCAGAGCACAAAGCGAGCCTGGAAATTTTCCCAGTCTTATGTGAGAACCAGGAGGCAGGGGTGAGACCACTGAGAGCATTTAGGGTTTTCACTCCACAGGCAACTTAGAGACCCATGGGGGAATCCCCTGAGGACAGGGGTGACATTGTCAGGAGCCCACCAATGACTCTTTGTCCCATAGTATATATGGGACATATTGGAAATATATGGGTATATATTTCCCTTTCCATGACCGTTGGACTTTTGACCTCTTTGGCCTTTTCTGTAGGGTTCGTGCACTTCAACCTACTGAGATCGTAAGTGAACTCTCTGGTAAGCAACTGCCCATTCCTTCTGAGCAGTCCCAGCAAGGACAGCTGAGCTCTGGGCCAGCTGCTTGCCTGACAAGCTTGCATTTCCAAGTCTGTCGGGCCACCACTCATACTTCCTTCTACTTAGATGGATCACATGCTCAGGTCTGTTTTACTGGTGGGTCTTCTATGCATTTCCTAGGGTTGCAGCAAGAACCAATTCTGAAGGCTACAAGTCCAGAGGCTCTACTGGAGGATCCTTCCTTGCCTCTTCCAGCTTTTGTTGGCTTCTGGCATTTATGACTCGTGGCAACATGACTCTAGTCTCTCCTTTTGTCTTCATGTGGCCTTCTGTGTGCCCCTGAGTTTCAAATCTCCTTTTTCTTTCTCTTATAAAGACAATAGCCATTGGACTTAGGGCCCACTCTAAGTCCAGAATAATTCTTTTCAAGATCCTTACCTTAGTTACAACTATTTTGGACCTTCATTTCAAATAAGGTCACATTCTGAAGTTCCAGGTAAACATATCCTCTGAGGGACACAATTCAGCCCACTCCAAGACTATCATCAATGATCCTGGTTCTTAATCCAAGGTCCCACTTCACAAAGTATGCTCTGTAGAGCCCTAGCTCTTTGAGATTCTTTGAACATAAAAGGAGGAAGGAAGGAAGGAAGGAAGGAAGGAAGGAAGGAAGGAAGGAAGGAAGGAAAGGAGGAAGGGAGGAAAGAAGGAAGGGAGGAATAAAGAAGAGAAAGAAAAAGAAAGGAAAGGAAGGGTTAAGATGTTCTGTGGTCAAGTAAGTTCAGAAAGCTGTGTTCACTCTTGAAAAATCGCAAATCACAGTGGCTTATTAAAGATTTGACATGTCCTGCAGTTAGGAAGCTGTTTAACTTTGTCAAAGTCATTGTTTCCCTAAACTTAATTGACCAAAAAGAGCTTCTTCTTTATTTTTAAAATTTTATTTATTTATTTACTTTTTAAGTACCACATTATTAATGGCCCACGGGATGAACTGAGAAGTACAGGGCCCATGAAGTTTCAGTAGACAAACAGGAGCCTCAAACCTCAAACCTCTATTATCTAGTCTTTACTAAAGTTTTTCTTGGTACTCAGCAATAGTCCATGGCTGGCCCCCTCCATCTTTTCTGTTCACCAAGTTGTAAACAAGCCCAATTATAGCATAACATCATATCCCATGAATTCAGCCAGGCTGTAGGACTGGTCTCCAGAGGCAGAACAAGTTTCATAAAAACATGATCGTTTAAAGTCTTTGCAGGGAGTTAGTTTGGTCCAATCCCAGAATTAGGGAAAACAAGCTCATTTCATAATTTTTCCATCATTTCTTGGTCCAGGGGCTCCTTCCTTTTGGAGTTAGGCTTGCTGATGTCTCGCACCTTTTCACTCAAAATAGGATTAAGTTGTCCAAAGATTGACATTCCGATCCTGATTCTACCAAGAAAGGCCTGAAAAGCTTTGTGCAACTCACTGAATATTACAATGAAGCTTCGGTTCCTCAATCTGAAAAATGGGTTCATTTAGTTTAATGACCTCAGGGGATTATTTTTGAAGATCACATTTGAAAATAGATATGAGAACATGTTACCAGCTTTAGAGAACCATCTCCTCACAAGAGTTTTCATGGTTATTCTACAATAACTTTTGGAAAGAAAGTTAGGAAAGAAACCTATCTTTATCTTTGAAAGAATTAAGACAGAAACTGTTAAAATAACGGTGCTCATATATAAATTATACTTGAGCTGATTTTGCCCATTAATAGTGTTTTAGGAAGAGCAAAATCTCTAGTATACCTTGGGAGCAAGAAGGAAAGAAAGAAGCAAGGGGAAGGAGGAAGACAGGGAAGAAAGGAGAGAACGAGAGATGAAGGGGGGAGGGAAAGAAAGGGGGGAAAAAGAAGAGAAGGAAGAAAAAAAAAAGAAGAGAAGGAAGAAAAAAGGAAAGAAAATCAAGAGAGGGCCTGGCTAGGGCCAGCTTCATGGACAAGCACCCCAGGCGATAACACAGGGCCCCAGATTGGAAGGGCCCCGCACTTGCCTTAATGCTCTGCTGTCACCATCTTGAAACTCCTAATAATTTTGAACAAGGGCCCCAGCATTTGCACTTTTCCCTGGGCCCCCTAAAGTACATAGCCTGTCCCAGGCCCCACCCTTCTTCCCTCCTAACCCTGTGAGAAGTTGATTGAGAGACCCCTTCTAGCTGAAGCTAGACAACATTCCAACTAAATTGATCCTACAATTTCATCTCTGCAAGTAAAGCTCACCATTAAGGAACCCCCTTCCAGCTCACCAAACACTAAAACCCAATCCTTGGAACCGCTCCAAGTCCTGAGTCCCTTCATATTTTAAGTTTACGCATTTTGAAAAAACCCAGGCCACAAAGCCAGCTAGACCATTTTAAATTATGGGTGTGGCCCAAGTGTTATTTTTAAGCCATTAAATGAATCCTTTCAAAGCTTGAACTCTCGCAAAGCTACTTCTGTGCCGAAAGCTTTTTAATGATCAGAAAATGGGAATTTGCAATAAAAATGTTGACACAAGCCCACTGCAGGGCTTTCTCTGCTCTCAACGCAGCACGTGGGCACTATGGGAAAACACAGGGCAAGAGCGCCTCACTGACAAGAAGCAGAGTCTGAGCAGGCGTGGAGGTCAGCGTCTGTGAGTTTGCCAAGCTGGGATGGATTATGTCACAGGCCTCTGCTGAACAGTCATGCCAGTTCTGTTGGCCAGTACCGCCGCATGTTTATAGTAACCAGGTATATTCAGATTTTACTTGTTTTATTATGCTTACGCAGGGTGTGCAAGAAAATGGTGTTGGCTCCTACTTGCCAACTCCTGCTTGCTCCGAGAAAGATAAAGGTTAAGAGAGACTACCGAGCGGATCCATGTTGATGTTCAGAAATTGTCATTTATTTCGGTCATAGAGTTTATCGGGTCACTTTTAGGGACCCCTGAGTTCTCTTTCTCCCCATCTCATACTTCTTCCTTTAATTTTGTTTTAATATCTTGGGTATTTGGACATCGCCTTCGTATTTTTTATGATCTTGTTCTTTCAGGTTCAGAAAGCGAATGCTGGGTACTTTCCTCCCAACATCCACTTTGTGGAGAGTGGAAGTGGAATCGGTGCTTTCCTTTAATGGCGACAACAATGGTTTAATTTATGTGGCACTGCATGTTGCCAAGCCATCTCAGTTTGTACCCCGTCCACATCACCAATGACGGCACATCTCACAACAATACTTGTTAGCGGCTGGGACCGATTCAACAGATGGAGTCCAAAACAATGTTTACACAAGTTCTATAAAAATAGTGGTTTTAACAACACATTGGCAATTTTATGGTAGATTGAAGAAGTAAAAAGAACCTACTTATCATTTAGATTAGTTTTTCCCATAAGATTGTGAAAATGTTAAGAGAGATTAATCTCAGAGGAAAGAAAGAAGAAAGAGAAAGAAAGGAGAAGAAAGAAAGAGAAAGAAGAAAGAAAGAAAGAAAGAAAGAAAGAAAGAAAGAAAGAGAAAGAAAGAAAGAAAGAAAGAAAGAAAGAAAGAAAGAAAGAAAGAAAGAAAGAAAGAAAAAGCGAAAATACCTGGTATGGATTAGAAATAGGGGGTATTCAAATGGAGGGAAATCTTTCAGAAAATATAGAAGGTTGAGTATGAGACTTTGGTTTAACCAAACTGCGTAACATCTACAGTAAAATCATAATACTTCTTAGGCGGTAATTGGTATCTTTGCCATCCATCAGAATTCAATAAGAATTATCATCACGATTGGAACTTAAGAGACGATTGAAAAACTTCACTAGGGATTAGGCCTCAATGTGACTCAGAAGTTAAGCATGTAATCTACATATAACCGCAAAAATCCTGGAATTCTAAAATTAAGAAAATTTGCGGGAGTGGGGGTCATGTAGTCTAGCACCATCCGATGGAACTCTCTGCAGTGCCGGACACGGTCTAAATCTGCACTGTCTGGTACTTTCACCACTTGCCACGAGTGGCCAGCAAGCATTTGAAATGTGGCTAGTGCAACTAAGAAATTACCTTTTTAATTTTATTACATTTAAATGTACATGGCCACAGGTGGTGATGGCTACCAGAGACATGAGCATCAAAGAGGTTCGGGTTCAACCTTCTGGTTGCCGAAGAGTAAGGGAGCAGAGGGGCCAAGGCCTTGTGCAGTCTCACGCAGACTTAATGAAAAACAATCCATCTCAAGAGAAGGGGGCACAGTGGTGAGCCCCGGTTCCTGCTCCATAACAACATGCAGAATGGCTCCAAGTGAAGCGGGAAAGATCGGGCCACATCTTATATGTTTTTCATAAATCTCAAATGAAGCAAGTTTTAGCTTTTGACAGATTTTTCCTGATGTTACACTTTTTCATCCTGTTGTATACAAAGTCCGAACATAATTGTAAAACTCTTGAATAGGTGAGGCAAGTTAAAACTTGGTCGCTCTATGGTGGTCTCCCAATTTGTTTCCTTTTGTATTTTTACTGATCTGAGAAGTCTAGTTCCAAAGTCTTAGGATCGCGTATTAAACCCCAAGAAGGCAGCTCTTCGGAGTCGCTTGTACCCTCTAATTATGTCATAATTTCTCAGAAAGTATTCATTTCTTACACCTCTTTTAAAACCTCCACAGTGTGTACGCAATTGCTAGACACATAATAGACATTGAATAATTCCTCACTGAACAGAAATAGATTTTTAAAACGATGTCCTCTCTCATAATGCAAGCATGCAAGTTATCTGAGAAAAGTAATATTTTAAGCGATTGTCGGTCATTAACTCAGATTTTGCCATAAGAAGTACTCTAAATATAGAGCATTTTCTAACTCATAAAACCCTTTCAGCCACAGTCTCTCGTTTAATCCTAACAATATTATGAGACATAAAACAGAAAACGGCTGCGATTCTTGCGCTGCAGTCGGAGACCAGATTCAGAAAGGTGAAGTAACTTACCCAAGGGTTCACAGGAAATGGGTGTGGGGCCGGGGCCACAACCGTGTGCTGACTCAGAGGCCAGTTCTCTTTCTAGCGCATCTCAGAAAGAATGAGGGAGGAGATGAAAGCTGGAGGTAGACCAGCAATGTCTTTTCAACAAACTCACATTTAACAAACACCCTTATGGGGCACCTTCTGTGTCCATGTTCCAGGTGGTGGGGGAAACACAAAAATAAGAGGTTCTAACACCAAGGGCTCTCCAAGAAGTTCCCCTGAGAAGCAGGCACTGCAGAGAGAGGGCATGTACTGAGACCAGACATCAGCCGGGAGGAGTGACATTGGAGGCATCCAGGGTGCAAGGCGCTGTCCCAAGAGGAAAAGCCCAAATGACAGGGACAAAAGTAGGTCTGATGCACCCAAGGCAACAGGAAGGCACTGGATTCTTACCCCTCCACACGCACAGATTTATTGTGATGTAATTGACCCATAACATTGTGCAAGTCTAAGGATACAACATGATGATTTGGTACGGGTTGATATGGGCAAAATAATTACCACAAAAAGATTAGTTGACACTTCTATCACCCTCACTTAGTTAATTTTGTGTGTGTGTTGGCAAATTTAAGAGCAACTTTCTTTTTTTTTAAAGAGTTTTTATTTATTTATTTGAGAGAGAGGGAGCAGGGGAGGGGCAGAGGGAGAGGGAGAGAGAGAAGCCCAAGCAGACTCCCTGCTGCGTGCACAGCCCGACGTGGGGCTCCATCCTAGGACCCTGAGATCATGACCCAAGCCAAAATCAAGAGTAAGAAGCTTGACCAACTGAGCCACTCAGGTGCCCCTGAAGAGTTACTTTCTTAGCAACTTTTAAGTGTATAATACAGTATTGTCAACTATAGTCATCACGCTGTAGAACAGAATCCCGGAACCTAATTATCTTATTACTGGACATTTGTACTCTTTGACTAACATCTCTCCATTTCCCCCCACGCTCCCACCCCTGGCCACTAGCAATCTACTCTTTGTTTCTATGAGTTCAGGTTTTTTTTTTTTTTTCCAATTCCACATATAAGTGAAATTATGCAGTATTTGTCTTTCTCTGTCTGGTTTATTTCACTTAGCAAAGTGCCCTCAAGATTCATCTGTCTTATGGAAAATGGCAGAATTTGTTTCGTTCTTGTGACTGAATAATATAATAATATAATACTCTACTGCATAGTATACATCCATCGATGGACACTTAGCTTCCATGTGTTGGTTATTGTAAATAATGCTGCAGTAACCACAGGACTGCAGAAATCTCTTCAGGATAGTGATTTCTTTCAAATACTTAACCAGAGTGGGTTTGCTAAATCTTGTGAGAATTCTATCTTTAATTTTTGGAGGAACCTTCTTAGGTTCTTCCACCGTCTTCCATAGTGGCTGCACCAATTTACACTCTTGGCATTGGCGTTTTAAAAGAAGAGAGTGACAACAGAAGAGGCCTCTGGAAAATGAACGAAAGTGGAAATCAGCATCCCCTGCTGCCCAGGCACTTCTCGGTTTCCATTGCGCAGCTGTGGCAATTGTACAAATGCACACAAACAATGGAAGCAGCTCCTTTGTCTCTAGTGATTGTCTGCGTTGCTAAGTGTCCCCTCCTAAGGTAGTCACCGTGTTGGGTGTGGCCTTTCCTAGCTAGTTAGAGCAGGCCACATCCTCTGTTGCCAGTTCCTCTAGGCTACTCTCCAGATCCAAAGCCAATTCCAGGATTGTCCTCCAGTCCCAGGCTGAGAAGGTTGTTTGAAACACAATTCACAAGCTCCATCAGTGAGCTGCGGCGGGGGCGGTACTGGATTACCATGAGCCCATTTGCCACATCCCCCAAAACAGCTGCCAAAGAAGAAGAGTCTGGAGGCACAGGAAAGAGAACGGAAGTGAAAGAAACAGGAAGGTCAGGGATATGGCCGATACTGAGAAGGAAGGGAGAGAGAGAGCAAGAAGTAAAGGTGCAGCTGTGGGGAAGGAGGTGAGGGACAATAAACCATGGCATGAATCCCAGAGTGCTCTGAGAGGCCTTGAGAAGCTGTCTAGATTCTAGAAGGAATACACCCAAGCCCTGTCTCCAGGCTAAGAAGGCAAAAACACTCTTTGGAATTGATGAGGTCTTTTCTTTAAAATATTTGTAGACGGTAGGCATCATCTCTCCTAGTAGCCAGTTTCTACATCTTATCAAAGGGGTGGCTAACGGAGTGCTTCCTTGTACCAATCAAACACCCCCCACCACCCCACCACCCCCTGCTTTAGTGTTTTGTTTTCTCTGGCTTAGTCACCTGGGACATTTAGGGCCACTGACTGGTGGTAAAATGGGCTCCCACCCTAAGATTATTGGGCTCTTCCTAATGACTTATGACATATAGCCTTTGCCATGATTCATCTATTCCCTCGACAAGCACTCAATCATTTCCTACGATATTCCAATCACTCCTACTCAAAGCCAACGTTAATACTTAGGCCAGTCACTTGTAATATAACACGTTACAAACAGGATCACTTCTTAAAAAACCAGTGTTATTCAGGTGAATAACCAACAGATGAGTAGACACACACCGATTCAGTTTCAACTAAAGTGTTTTTGTTTTTTTTCTTTAAAGGCTCTCCGTTCTAGATTCCTTGTGACTGTCCCTCTGAACCTAGTCAGTCCATGGACTGAGGACATATTTCCCCAAATTCTTTTGTGACTCTGCTAAACCATTCCTTACTCAAACCTAGGTTTTCTACAAACTCTACCAGGTACCTGAAGAAAAGAAAATTTTTGTTTTTGTTTTTGTTTTCTGACCCTTGCTCCTCCTCCCCAGGTCGCCTGTCTGTGTAGCTGAGCCCCACTTCTTTCTGACCTGTCCCGACACACCAAACAAGAGGCCATTTCTGGAACTGAGCTCCTATGTGAATCAATTCTCTTCTCAGTTTCTGTAACTGGCCTTTCTCTTTCACAGGGACACCTGTTCTTCACAGTTGCATCTAGAACCTAGAGCCAGACTGATGGGACCAAAGCATCTCTTGTCTGTCGATTGCCAATAAGCTCTTAGCAACTGACTCAGTCAGTTTATGATTGTTCATTCATTCATTCATTCATTCATTTACTCATTCAAAACATTTATTGATTACCTACTCTGTATCAGACACAATAGATGCTAGGGCAATAAACACAGGAAGGGAGGGAAAGAGAGAGAAATAGTGAGCCCTGTATTCTAGGAGTTTATAGTCCAGTGGAGATCAAAGGTAAATAAATATTTATAATACAGTGTAACTAGTACTATGATAAGAGAAAACATAACTTGCCAAATAAGTGTAAAGACCATCCAACCTACACTTAGGACCGCCCCCCCCCCCACCCTAAGAGATACCATAGAGGCCTATGGGGTTGACATTTCAATATTAATAGAGTTTCTTTGTTCCACAGTATTTTTCTTTAATGTACCTATTTTCTACCTTTTGAATTTTGGCCATCACACGACATGTATGCACCACAATGGTCATGCCCATTTGTCACACGTCTTCCTGATTCCTAGTGCCTCTCCTCCCCTGCCTCACTGTCTCCTTCCAAAGGCACCATTGGTCCTTCACTCCACAGGCTGATGCCTGGCATGGCAGGGACTCTAGATCCTGCTTCTTACAGGCTGTCCAACATGCTCTGCATCACCCTTGTGCTGCCATATTTATCCTTCTTTTCTGCATCTTTCTGCACGAGTGACAAAGATAACACTGAGGATATACTGATGAGGAGATAGACACAATCTTTGCTTATAACTTTTAGGATAATTTTAAATTTTCATCACAAAATCTTTATTGTTACAATACACAGATTTCACATTGGGTTTGATATTCTAATATTTTAAGGGTTAACAGCGTATAAATCCTGATTTGTTAAATCTCTCTCTGCCTAACTCCAACATGTCCGGTGAGCCCACTATGGAAAAAAGGAATCCAATCCATGTATGTAATTCCAGTTTCAGTAACAGCTAGAAAGTTATTGAGAGTAATTTGGGTTGAGGGATTTGCCTCATTGCCTTAACAAGAAAAAAGTTGCAAGAGACACTGTTGTTTTTCTAGAGAATATTCTGTGAAGTTGGCTAGGGCTGCTCCAGGAGCACCACCACTTAAGCCAGAGTGTACACTGAGGAAAATTTCAAGGTGGGAGAAGCAAGCCCTCAAAACACAAATTGTTATTTGATTTAAAGACCTTTCAGGATTAGTGTGCATGGTTCTAAGACCCTTCCTGAGTCCTTCCTGATGAAGGTACGGAACCTTCCTGTTAGCCCCAAGACTCAACCTTCTGAAGAAGATCCCATTAGGTTTGGCCTGCCCAATAAGTTCAATGGTTACCCCAGGAGTCCTGCTTGGTTCTTGTAACACTGGTTCTCAAACTTCAGTGTGGATCAGAATCATCTGGAAAGCTTGTTAAAATATATCCTGTCGGGCTCCACACCCAGATTCAGTAGGTCTGTGGTGGGGTCCCAGGAATCACATTTCTAATATGTTCCCAGGTGCAAATATTGTCAGTCCAAGGACCATACTTTGGGAACCACAGGTTTACAAAAGCCATAATATAAATCGTCGCCAATTTGCAATTCCCATCATTTTTATCATTGTTACATATTGAGTTCCTCTGGATTGTGTAGGACTTAACCAAGTAAATCAAAGAGAAAGTATAATTTGGCAGTGACACAATTACTAAAAGGTTTACAATTCTATACATCCTTCCAACAGCTGTGTTCTGTATCCTCTTCTTCCAAATGGATTTGAAAAATTCCATAAACATCCTTCAAGTCTTACTGGGCTCCCCTCAGACCCCCATACCACCCCCCCCCCATGTTTGCATGGGCCTCCCCACGCCTTGCTTCCTCCTGGTCACCAGGCTCAATCATCAGTTCTTCCAACTGCTCTCACCATAAAGGAGTACAAATGCTAGCCCCGCAGGAGACTAACTCAGAGCCGCTCTATCAATACAAACTTTTGAATGAGAAAAAAAGTAAGAGAAGCAAAGTGGAACATCTCTTCTGGGTGGATTGCCTGATTCCCTGTAAGCCCAGGATTTTTTTTTTTCAACTGGGGCTTATGAAAATCTGCTTATTTGCATGATCTTATTGGGCAAGTTTTTAAAAGCACATCCTTTCCTGACAGAGCTACCCTTCTGTCCTTTTCTCACTTTATGAGAGCCAGTTGTCTCAGGAAAATTAAAAATACTGACAAGCTTTATATATGTTCACTAGCTTTAAGGGCTAGAGGCATAAATATTTGACTTTAGCATGTGCTTGTTTATTAATTATAGGTTAATTTTTATTTGAATCACGATCTCTCTATCTGCCTACACAACAATGAACATGTACATTCATTGTTATCACTGTTTGCATCAGAGAGCCATTAATCAATCATTAAAAGTTGCTTCATATCATCTGCAGAAGATTATTAATGTCTTATTGTTGAAAAGCTTACCTAAGCTGATGTTTGCAAAACTGAAACAGTTCATCACATTTGGCATATTTTGGTTTTTGCTTAATACACCAGCCTATCTTGTCCAAATGAAAGTATCAAATGACAAAGATCACACTGGGAAAATACTGATGGAGAGATAGATGCACAGAGAATGTGTCTAGTTGAAAGCATCCAAATATGTTTTCATTGGCCAGAATCAGTAATGAAGGTGTGTAACTAAAAGAAGCTGGGATAGTTTCATTTTCAAATTTAGTGTTTAGCCCAAGACATTTCTATTTTTAAAAACCCCTATGAATATTTTTCATTTCCTATTTTTCTGTTTGTTAATAGTTTCACAGCTTTTCACTGCCTTGGATTGTTCCAGGTGGATGATATTTTCCAAGTTCTAACAATATGCATCATTCAACCTTCTAAGTAAGAGTTATTAAATTTTTTCATCTCTCTGTCTCTTCAGCAGGTTCTCTGTGCTTTAAAAATAAAGTAAGACATATCTTTTAAAAATGTGAGCCACATCCTCGGAAGAAGTTTTATGTAGTTGTCAGAGCAAAGGCCTGGCTCTCCAGAGCCTTGGGTACGATTGCCTGCTCCGCCACATTCTCTGATTTTGTCACTTATACCCCCAGTGCCCCACTTTTCCCATCAGCAAAATGAGGACGATATTACTTCTCATAAGTGTGATGGGAATGAATCTGTGTTGGTAAAATGTCTTGAAGTTCTGTGATGAAAACAGATAATGTGAAACCAGTTATTTGCCCAGATCCTTATTCCCTTGAGCCCAGTGGGAATTAAAGAAATACCTACTCTAGGAGGATTCAGAAGGGTGAGGCCCTGGCCTCTTGTTATGATACTTATCCTGCAAAGAGAAACAGGTCCTTAAACATTTGTGTTGTATTGTGTTGTTTTGCTTTCTTTTTGTTTTCTCCCCACTAGTGAACTAAGAAAATGCTGTAAGATCCAAGGGCCACAGTTATATACTCCGATCCAAGGAAATGAAGCACCCTGGCATATCATCCTCTGTTACTCAGTGGGAGAATTTCTAGATCTTGTCCTCAGTAAATTCATTAAAATGAGAAGAGAGGCTTTTTGTAAAACATTGGGCAGGATAAGAAAAGTCTGGAAGAATTAAGTTGAAAAAAATCATAATCCATTTTCCTGTTGAGAATATCAGGGCTGCAGAATGTGCTCAGGTGAAGGAAATGGAAGAGCATGCACCTTATTTTAAATATAGGCACAGCAAATAAATAAATAAATAAATAAATAAATAAATAAATAAATACATACAGGCGCAGGCGTGTGTGCCTGAGTGCTCAGTTGGTTGAGCACCTGCCTTTGGCTAAGGCAGTGATCCCAGGGTCCTGGGACCCTAAGCCTAAGCCTAAGCCTAACACTAACAACCCTACATTGGGCTCCCTGCTCGGAGGAGAGCCTGCTTCTCCCTCTCACTCTGCCATTCCCCACACTTTTGCTCTCTGGTTCTATCTCTCTGTCAAATAAATAAATAACATCTTAAAAATGATAGTAATAAAAAATTAAAATTAAAAAAATAAATGTGTGCACGCACACATGCACCCATACACTTCTATACCCGTAGAAGTAAAGGAAATAAGAAATTAAGGAGAAGAGAAAAATCTTACTGTGAAAATCTCTTTTCTATGATGATTTTGGATATAGGGAAAGCAAAGGCCTTCAAGAAACATTTTAATGTTAAACAATATCCCATCTATCGTCTAGAGGCAATTTGACAGCTGGGGATTGAACAGACCTAAGTTCAATTCCTCACTCACTGTCCTCACAGATGACAGCCAGTAAGCTTCATGACCCAGTTTATTCTGCAAACCTAAGACTGTAATGATTTAATGAGTAGCTATCTGTAAAAATGGTATCTTTGTTAACCTTTGTTCCATGAAAAAAATAGGCAGTGAGAAACTTGGAAAAGGGTAAATCTTAAAAGCTTTGGTGGACAGAAGGGGAAAAGGCAAAACTTTTATCAAATGTTCGCATAAGCCCTGTAAATTAAAGACAAAATAGTAGTTCTACGATACAGCATAAGTAACATGAGAAATATTCATTTAGCATTCCACTTATTATAGATCTCCCAAATATAAGAAAACCAAACAAGGTCAATGAGTCACAAACTGAAAGCAATTGAATGGAACCCAACCAATCATTTAACTTCATGTTGAATTGTACCAATGAGAAAAAAAAAAAAAAAGCCCTGAAAGTGACTTGCCTAAGGTCACTCGAGTAGTAGCAGATGGGAAGAAACAATTCAGATTTCATGAATCTGGGCCTATTGCTTTTCCTACCACACTTCCTCCTTCCACTTCTTTAAGGAATATTCCTTCTGAGACAGACAGAAAATATAATTTTATCATCTTAGCTCTAAATTTGTGGTGTGCCCACAAATTAGAGAGATACTCATCCTCAGATTATTAAAGGTATTTCATTTAAGAGTTTCAGTCATTTACTTTGATATAACAAAAAAATAAGCACAGCTATCTTTACTGATAAAGATGTCCCTGTTCGCCAGGGCACAAAGCCAGATGACATTTCCCATCCAGCCTTGCAGTTATATGAGCCCATGTGATTGACTTCCAGCCAATGAAATGTGAGAAGTGACACATGCCAGCTCCCAGCCAGGCCTGTATAAACCTCCCACCTGCTATCCGTCATATTCTTGCAACATTGACCAGCTTGATGCATGCGAGGCTGGTGTCCTCAACAGTCCCAAGTTGAGGATTGTACAGTCACAAGTTGAGAGGAGTCTGGGTCCCCGAACCCACATTTGGACGAGGGTCACCTCACCCATCATGAACGCTTATTTTAGTCTTCACATAGGAGAGAAAAGAACTCCTAAGATTGGCCTCTTGGATGTAGAGACATACGCACTAAATCAGTTAATGGTATCTTCCCTCACATACAAACTCGAGCACAGATTATTTACCCATTTTTGCAAGTGCCTGTGTGGCTTTCTTCCATCTTGCAGAGGTCACGTGGCATTCCTCATAAAACCGTGATAAAAGCCACATCGATTTGACATTATCTTTTAAGACAGTGTGGCACAACATGAAAATAATTCTATTGTTGATGGCAATGAAACACATATCTAAAATAAGACACGGATGATTCAAATAAAAAGGAGTAAAAGTTTTAGGATGTGCAGATACTTTTAACTCAGCTCAAGCTGCCGTATGGTTGCCTCATGCCTTGTATTTCTAATTACATTTACAAGGAAATTTGGTCGTCAAATTAGGCTTTAATCCGACAATTCCAAAGTCACATAAATTAGTGGACTAAGCAAGAGCTCATGGCATCTGGATGATTTGAAATGATGTGTGTTGCAAATGGAAACATATCGTTTGCAAATGCCCATTTGAATAAAAAGCTCTATAGCTTCTACAATCAAAGATATTGCAAAGATAAGCCTAAATATAGAAATACAGAGACATATGTGTGACTTCAGACACAGGAGGGTGGATTTTTGTGACATGTGTGAATTGTCTGTTGGAAGCCTTTTTGTTTTCTTTTTCTTACTTTTATCTTCTGCCTTCCCCGTGGCAGCTCTGCTGTTGGGATATGAGCAGTGGCCACGTTTCTCACTCTTCAGGCATGTTTTCTTTGGGACCGAGGTTCATTCTTTAGCCTTAATAACTGGGAGAGGAATTCTTAACCTAGACCGTAAAATTGTATTATTATCCTATGAGGTTAAAGGCCCTTTGTAACTATGCACACTTAACTTCTGACCTTAAAGAGATTTTACATATGTAAAACTCTCAACGGGGGAGTCTGAAATCATCCTCAAACTAATCTATGCTGTATTAACAAATTGGAATGGATATTTAAAAAGTACAGTGGCAAAATTGCAACTCTGTGGCTATTAAACCTAATTTGTCCTAAATCCCCGCTGATGGATTTATGCCCCCTGTCTCTTTGGAATCAAAAGCTTCTCCAGAGGATAAACTAAAAGAGGCTAAATAAACATCAGCAGACTGAATGGATGGCCTACTGCAATTCTGTGCCTACCGAGGTATCTAGCAACAATACAAGCTCTGAGAATAAAAAGTGAATCACCGAGTATTACTTCACGGAAGATTATAATAAATTCGCTGTGGTGCGTCCTTGCAGTTATTTTATGACAGTAAGAATCACATTGTACAAATATACTGTGGAAAATCAGCGTCTTCTTTAGTATTTTAGAGGGACACTTGATTTGAAGACATGAGGTGAGTTCACCTAAATAGAAAAGTTGGCCCTGTATCAAATGGATGAGAATCTGAGGGGCTAACCTTTCAGTATTTCTGTTCAACATGTCCCTACAAGATGTAGGATTTTATTTAAGAGAGCCCCAATGGCTCCTAATTTTGGTCAGGTCCTTTGCAGTGGAGGTACCTGATTACATTTCGGAGAAGAAAGGGCAAAAATTCAAGCTTGTTTGAAATAAACACTTTTACTTTCTTTTTCTTTTAAATATTTTATTTACTTGTTAATGAGAGACACCAAGAGAGAGGCAGAGACATAGGCAGAGGGAGAGGCAGGCTCCCTCTGGGGAGCCTGATATGGGACTCAATCCCAGGATCCCAAGATCACAACCTGAGCCAAAGGCAGATGCTCAACTGCTGAGCCACCCAGGTGCCCCTTTACTTTCTCACCTAAAGGGTTATGTCCCTCTCCAACCTCAATACAAATAAAGAAAGAAATAAAAGAGTTTTTTGAACATCCAAGTCAGTGTCTTTGAGGCACGCACAACCTCTCAACTCTGTTTTCTTCTACAAGAGACTTCTAACATTTTGCCAAGGTAAGAGCATCAGAAATACCGTAGCCACAGAGTTAAATTTTCCATAAAGAGTTGTTGGTCTCTTAGATTTTCTTCTTGTTGTAGTTCATTGTCTATCCAATCTCCATGTAACCCTATTTAAAAACAAAACAAACAAATAGAAACATAGCCACCTACCCTGGTTACCCAGAAACTTTAAATTTGGAGAAAGGTACCAGAAAAGTTTTCAATTATTACATTCAGTATGCCTTTGGCTGCTTAAAAATGGAATCTGTCACACGAATACATGGCACCACAATGGTGTCTTTGGTTAAGGAGTCAGACCACCAGACTAGACAGCTGCTCATGTGGACAAATGGAAGACAGCCTTCTTGTTCTTGTGTCAGAAACAGGATCCCAGAGAGGAGCAGCCATCCTGAAAGGATCTCTCAGAGGTGGCACTGGCTACTCTGGAGAAAGTGAAGAATGACTACCTCACTACAAGAAGGCGGTGTTTGTCCCTTGTGTCTGGGATTTATAAGCTAAGAACTGTGTGGCCTAATTCTAAAGAGATAGCTCCAAAACCGAATGCTTCTGTCTTATTTGCGAGACATCACTAAGTTCTTCTAAGTCAAATTTTCCCAGCCAAGTCTTCCTTCAAAAATGTCCCTTAAAAGAAGGAATATATGAAAATCAACTGTATTTATATATGTACTCGAAGCAAAAAACCAGAAAATCAAATTTAAAATAACATTTAAAATAACATTAAAACTCAAAATACTTAGGAATATATTTAACAAAAGATGTGCAAGACCACTATATTGGAAATTATAAAATATTGCTGAGTGAAACTAAAAAGGGCCTAAATAAATGAAGAGATATAACATAGTTGCTATGAACTGAACTGTCTCCTCCCCAAATTCACATGCTGAAGCCCTAATGTGCAATGTGACTCTATTTGGAAATTGGGCCTGTAGGAGGTAATTAAAGTTAAATGAGGTCATAAGGGTGGGGCCCTAATCTGATTGGGTTCGTGCCTCAAAAGAGAAGTAGGAGATACCAGAATTCTCTCTCTCTCTGCCATTTGACGACATGGCCACAATAGCTGTAGGCAAGCAAGGAAGGTAGACTTCAACCAAAACCTTGATCTGGGACTTCCCTGCTTCCAGAGCTGTGAGAAAATATATTTCTATTGTTTAAGCCACCCAGTCTATGGTATTTTGTTACAGCAGCTCGAGCTAAGACAATAGTCTTGGATTTCAAAATTCAGTGTTACTATTAACGCTAACAATGTTAATATATTGAATATTAATATTATTAAGATGTCAATTCTTCCCAAACTCACCTAGAGATTCAATGAAATCATGGTCAAATAAGTTTTCATTGGCTTTTTTCCAGAAATTGACAAGTTGATTCTAAAATTTCCCTGATGATAGAACCTAGAAAAGACAAATCCCGAAAAAGAGAGGCAAAGTCAAAGGACAACCCTTGTCTCCAGATTTAAAGATTTTCTCTAAAACCAGCAATCAAGACAGTGTGCTATTGATGAAAGGAGGTCAATGCAACAGAATAGAGGGCCCAGAAATAGGCCTACACATACCTAGTCAATTGGGTTTTGACAATGATGCTAGGGCAGTTCTGTGGGAAAAGAAAGCGTTTTTAAAAACTGGTGCTGGAACACGTGGATAGCCACATAAAACAAAATGAACATAGACCACTACTTCACACCACAAACAAACAGTAATATGATATAGATCATAGATCTAACCATGAAGACTAATACTATAAATTTTCTGGAAGAAAATGACATTCATATCCAGAAAATAATTTTCCAAGAGGACGCAAAAAGCACTAATCACCAAAGAAAAAAATTATAAGTAAAACTTCATCAAAAATAAAAATGTCTCCTCATTATGAGCATTACAAAAATTATCCTTTCAGTATTTTCTATTTGCCCCATTCTAGCTGTGCGTGTGTGTGTGTGTGTGTGTGTGTGTGTGTATAGCAAAGGATATGTATGCAGCATATATAAAGAATTCTTACAACTCAGTAATAAGACACATCATTCAATTTAAAAAAAGAGAAAGGACTCGAACAGACACATCACAAAATTTCAGTAAGACCTGAAAAAGTGTTCAACATCACTCACTAATTGTCAAAGAAGTGCAAATTAAGTCTTGGTGAGGTTTCTCTTCACATCCACTACCGTGGCTACAATTAAAAAGACTGATAACACTAAATTGGTAAGAACGTGGTATAACTGGAATTCTCATATATTGCTGGTGACAGTATAAAATGGTACAATAATTTTGGGAAAATTAGAGTTCTTATAAAGTTAAACATATACCCACCTGCCAATCCCATTCTTTGAGATCTACAAGGAGGAATAAGAGCATTAAGTTTGCAAGAAGTCTGTACATGAATGTTTACAGCTGCTTTATTCATAATAACTGAAAACTGTAAACAACCCACATGTCATCACCTAGGAGAATAGATAGAGCAATCGTAGTATATTTATACATTATAATAGTATGCAAGTAATTAAAAGGAAGAAACTACTGAAACACAGTAATGTGGATGAATCACATAACCCTTATGTTGATGCACAGCAAGACACAAATGAATACCTACTATGTAGTTCCATTTATATGAAGTGCAGGAATAGACCAAACTAATCTATGATATTAAAAGTCAGAACAGTGGTTGCTTATAGAGATGAGGATTGATTGGAAGAAAACACAAGGGAAATTTCTGGAGTGTTGAAAGTGCTCTATTTCTTGATAAGGATGTTTTGTAGCATGTGTATATATATTTGTCAGAATTTATAGAATTGTACACTTAAGATCTGTGAATTCCAATGCACGTATATTTTATCTCAAAAGAAATGTAAAAAAGAAAAATAGTGAAGGAGAAGTACACTAGAGGAGATCTGAGCTGCTCCAAATTTTGCGAAATACCTAATTCTGCCCTCCAAATGTTCTCTAAGCTCACTAAATATTCCTTCTCTACCACTCCCTCCCCATCTCAGGGGTTTATCTAGTCTCCAAAAGGAGAACCAAGCTATGAAATGTTAAAGTTACAGAGGAAAAACACCAAGACCAGGCAGGAAGAGTGGAAACATTTTATTCTATCATCGCAAATATTTAACACTTTTTAGAATTAAGTGTATCTCTTATCGAGTGATGATGACTAATTATAATGATGATAAGTCATTAATATTTGTATAGTGATTTATAATTGACAGAGTGTTTAGTATGTGAGAGAAGGTATGCCTTGGTGCTACTTTAAAATCTACAGCTTCCATTTGTTTGTTTACTTTTCTAAGTGTTGTAGCCTCCTTGGAGTATTCATATTTCCAGCTAATGAATGAACATCAGAGAATGATTTGTTTATCCATATACCTGTACCCAAGAATCCAAAGAATCACTTCCATCTCCACTTTTACAATCACAAAAAATCAATTCTGCTTTATTCCTTGGGTTCTAAAACTTTAGGATCCAGTGAGTTGGAGTCATACTGGATGATTCAGTACTTTAGGCTCCTATTTGTTACTCATTTATTCACCATACAATTATGTAAGTACTAAGTACTGTGTGCTGGGCGTTTTCTCAATATTGGAGTTTCATTGTAAATAAATCCAGAGTCTTTGCTCTCAAGGACTATCCTGTAGCAGAAATTTAAATAATACAATACAAGTGTAAATAAAGACATTTCAAAATGTTACGAGAGTACAAGTGAAGGAGGTCTAACTGTGTAAGGTCCCTACCCTAAATCTCTTTGGAATGAAGTAAGGTGTACATGAACAAAGAAAATCATGCAGAGTGGGATAGAGCTCCATAGAAAGCATCAGAGGTGTTACACCCAAGGCATTCATGAAGAAAAGCATGATTTAGCCTGGGGAAGGTGTATGTAAGATGGAAAGGAGATTAGGGTGAAAAAAAAACTATAGGCAGAAGAAGGAACATAAGCAAAGACAGAAGCCTAAAGGACTAGGTGTGGTCCTTTCTCCAAGTGTACTGGGTGAACAGAGGCACGGTGCTCTGGGTAAGAGAGGATAAGCCCAGAAAAGGAACAGGATCGAATCACAATGGACTTGGTATGCTAGGCAAAGAGCCTGGAAGTTGTTTTGTAGGCTAAGAGGAACAGTTACCACTTTAAAAAAAGACACTGACAGGGTGCCTGGGTGACCTAGTGGTTGAGTGTCTGTCTGCCTTTGGCTCAAGTCATGATCCCAGAGTCCTGGGATTGAGTTCCTCATTGGGCTCACTGCCGGGAGCCTGCTTCTCCCTCTGTCTATGTCTCTGCCTCTCTCTCTCTCTCTCTCTCTCTGTCTCTCTGAATGGATAAATAAAATCTTTTTTTAAAAAAATAAAATAAAAAAAAATTAAAATGACACTGATGTGATCAGGTAAGAACTCTAAACTATGCCACTGGCCTCAGTGGATAGTAGGGGTTCTCAGCCAAGGTCTATCTGCACAGGGCATGAGGTGCATCCAAAAGCGATTTTGTGTTCATGGCAGTAAAAGTGCTGCAGTTTTGAATGACATACTACTTTTATGTGTATTAAAATAAAGATTATCACTCACTCACCTGTGTCTCCTTCATTCACTTTAAAACACTATACTGCATCTTCCTTGTGTCTCTCTCCACCCTTCTCCCCTCCTGTGGACCATGAACCATATTCATGTGCTCCCTTGCTTTCTGGGTTAGGACAATAGGGGCATGAGCAGGAAATTGGAGGGCAAGATGATAAATCCGGATTTTTTTTTCCTTCCCTGCTAAGGTGGTGCCCTGGGGAGGCTGGCTGTGCCCCTCTACTGAAGGTCACAGCTCCTGTCAGGTGGTACTCTCACATAGCTTTTTTTCCACATCCCAGCAAGTGTTCCAGTAACTGTCTCCTCCTTTACCTACTCGGCCAGCAGGTCTGAGTCCTCCCAGCTCTTACCAGCCCGAGATCCCACATGATCTTTTGTTCCTTTTCCTCAACTTTATCCATGCCTTCATAAATAGTGCCTTTTAAAAAAAAGATTTTATTTATTTATTCATGAAAGACACACACACAGAGAGAGAGAGAGAAAGAGAGGCAGAGACACAGGCAGAGGGAGAAGCAGGCTCCATGCAGGGAGCCCGATGTGGGACTCGATCCCGCGACTCCAGGATCACGCCCTGGGCCAAAGGCAGGCACTAAACCACTGAGTCACCCAGGGATCCCCCCAAATAGCGCCTTTATCAAGTCTTAATGTACCTGGTTTAAGTATGCCTTCTTTTTCTGCAGGGATGCTGACTGATATGCATACTCTTCTCTCACACTTGCTATGAAGCAGGAACTCTTCTTGGCCCTGACAAACAGCAGCAAAGATGACAAAGTCCCTCATGTTTTGAAGCTTAAAGTGAGGGAAAGTTTCAATAATAAATAAATTAATACATATAATATAATACTTCGAAGTTTATGTGCTGGAGAAGAAAAGGGTAAAAGGATTAAACAGCTATGAACTACAGGGGCTGGATTAGGGGGCTGGCTCTGGGATCCTGGTTTGAATAAAGACCTGAGTCAAGCTCATGTTGTTTTTCCCACTAATTTTAAGCTCATCCACATTCCTGATACGATTTCTTGATTGGGAGTGGAAAATAAAGAGAGAGGAACAGAGCCAAGACATATTTAGGAAGAAGATCCACCAGAGCCTGATGACCCACTTTTGTTAGAAGTTGGTTCTTCATCAGGATTGTGGGATGGTGGCATTCCTAGGTAGGAAGCAAATGAAAAAGTTGATTTGGTAGAGAAGAGAAGTTCATTTTGGGATATAACTGAGGTTGAGTTGCCTATTTGATATTCCAATGAATATATTCATTTATCAGTTGAAACTACAGATGTGGTGCTGAGAGCAGGAGTCTGGGCTGAGGGTATGAACACACATTCATCTTCAGCAATGAGCAGTAGCTGACTCTTTGGGAAGAAAGAAGATTGTACAAGGAGAGAGCTTAAACGAGAAATGCGCCAAAACCAAATTGACATTTAAGTGTGTGAAGAAGAAGGATGAACCACTAAAAGAGAGTAAGGAAGAATGATAGGAGGAGGAGGAAGAGAAAGAGGAGAGAAGAGTCCCTGGAAATACAAGAAACTTCAAGGGTGTCAAGGTTGTCTGGAAATCAGGTAAGGTAAGGATTACATGGAGTCCACTGGATTGAGCTCTGGTTGCATCAACCAGAGCAATTGCAATAGCATAGGAACAGAAGCTCGGTTAGTTTGTGTAACTTATTTTTATTTATTTGGCTTTTGTGAGGTTTTTTTCTAACTTAAATTCAATTAACATACGGTGTATTATTAGTTTCAGCGGTAGAGTTCAATGACTCATCAGTCTTATATAATATCCAGTGTTCGTTACATCACGCGCCCTCCTTAATGTCCATCACCCAGTTCCCCATCCCCCCACCCCTCACCCCTTCAGCAACCCTCAGTTTGTTTCCTAGGATTAAGAGTTCCTTATGGTTTCTCTCCCTCTCTGATTTTGTCTTGTGTTGTTTTTCTCTCCCTTCCCCTATGCTCTTTTGTTTTGTTTCTTAAATCCCATGTGTGATTTAAAGAGTCATGGCTTTGGAGTCAGAGACCTGGGTTTGAGTTTCTATTCTTTTTCTCCTCTGGGTTTGCGACTTTAGCAAATCACTTAGTCCCTCAGAGTCTAAATTCTTTCCTCAGGTGAAAACAGAAATAAGACCTTTCCCTGCCCACCCATGTGTTTTTTTGAGTCAAATGAAGTAGGCCAGTAAAAATACATTGTCAACTACAAATTGTGTCATGTAAGGTGAGGTATTGCTGAACTAATAACAGAGGTGGCTCACTTTATGCAAACGAGCGATTTCCCAAAAAGTTGCACAAATCAAATAGTAGTCAATGTTTTAAATTAGTTTGCTACTTAAAAACACCTACAGTGAATGTTCTGGAAAAGGTCAAGTCTTTCTTAATGTGAACAGTCATTCTGCTATCTTCCTTCCTTCCTTATTTCCTTCTGTCCTTCCTTCCTTCCTTCCTTCCTTCCTTCCTTCCTTCCTTCCTTCCTCTGTGTCTACCTTTTTTTCCTCATTTTACCTATATTGTTTCTTTAAATCATGACAACATTTCTTAAGAAATGAAGGATACAAATAAAATAAAGATTAGTGCCTCTTAGAAAAGAAACTGTAATAAATTGGGATGGGATGGGACCAAGACCATACCTAGGGAGGCAGACTTGAAAAGAGACCATACCCCTGAGGAGGAAGAGAGACAAACTGTGCTTCAAAGAGCCATGCCTACCAATGCCACAACTGCACAAAGGGCCAGCAGCCTTTTAAGCCAAAGGGCCATCTACTGGCTAAGAAACACTCATAGGCATCCATAGGGGACCCAAAACATCAGGGAAAAAGCATAGAGATAGTTGGGGGGGGGGGGTGGATCTGAAAAAGAAAATCAGGTAATAGAAACATAAAAGGGAAAGAGGAAGGAAGGTGAGAAGAGAGAAAGAGTGAAGAAAAATCAGAGAATAACATTAGAGAAAGAGACCATAAACTTCAGGGGTCAAACTTGGATAGTCAAGTCCACCAAGCTTGGGGCCCTTTGACCTTGAACCCTTTCCTCAGCCCATCCTGAGCTCCTTGCTTCCCCGGTTGATGCAGACAGCCACACACACCACCTGGACGTCTTTGCCACCCAGGTGTGACTGTGTGGCCTGCACAGGTGGACCCAGAAGAGAGCAGTCTCCGGGAAGCAGCCCCGTGGGCCTGATGCCTCGCTAGGGCCCAGGCTCTCGGGGTATGAGCTCCGCTCTTGGTGTGAACTCACTTAACTATCCCCTGTGCATTTTTGGCTAGTCTTTTCTTCTACCTTTACTAGAAATTAGTAACTCTCTCCATCGCATCTGGTTTAGAGATTCCGGATGCTCTGTGCGCTGGAAACTACAGCCATAAACCGCTAAAAATTACCACATTATTTATTCAGAGCCATCAGCTTCCCTGCCTCCGATGACCCCATATTATCACACTCTGAAATTAGAAACCCTGCATTTGCAATTTGACTGTGTTGGATCTAGGTTTTCACAACATGTAGTTTGCACAGTAATAATACTTATAGATCTTTCATTTTTCTACAGAAATTAATTGCTTAAACCACAATGATTTATAGTCACACTGAACATGATTATTAATTTTCCTGATGATTATACCTGTGGGCGGCAACAAATCTACTTGTGATAGACCTGGCTTTGAATTGCTGCTAAAACTAAAATGTCCATAAGGTAATAACAACTAATTTTTACCTTAATCAACTTACACTTAAAAGAATTTAATATAGGGCACTTGTGCCTTGTGGGGAAACTTGTTTGAAATATAAGGTGCTGAGTTATTTATGAGAATAATTATATATTTGTTACTCTAGTTTGTACTGGGAAATCAGGATCTGAAATGAGTCTGAGATACATTAAAAATATAATGAACTCAGCGGAATTGTACACACTAAAGAACTTTTGCACTAAGGTAAATATATAACCTGGCATAGCTACTCTGGTTATGGAAAAAAAAAAAAAAGATTATTAAAGCTCACTAAACCGTGCTGCTTTTTTTTTTCTTTCCTTATCCTGCTAGTGCCTCGAAGTGCTATCATTGTTAACAAGAAAGGTAAGGCATTGATACCTAAGAGAACAATCTCGTCCTTCCTTCCTCATCACTCACTCTAAAATTATTTTCAAAAGGCCTTGCTCATATATTCCAATCAGTGCAGGTCCCTATCAATCATTCATGATGCAGGAAGAGAACGTTGGTCTGGGGAAACTGAACCCGGACGGTGCAGTTTTGGGTCTCACAAGCACTGCCCCCTTCATTTCATGGTACCGGGTGGTTCATTCACTTCGGTAGATTTGTTTGTCTGTATTGGGATACAAGTTACCAAAAAGATAAGGCTCTGATTATTGGTTGATATGCATACCTTCTATAATTCTGTATGTTCATATCCCAGAAATATTTAAGGCTTTTTTCCTGATTGGTGGCATTATGCAGTTATGCAAATAATCTGTTATATCTAGGCACATTATGCCGTTATGTAAATGATCTATTTCATTTATATTTCCCACAGAGTAATGGGGTAGGGAAGAAATACTCTCCCGCATTTCCCCTGGTTTTTAATGAGTTGTTCAGACATATTCAGCTGGTGATCAGTCTTGGGATTTCTGGGCGGTGTGTGATTTAGCCTTTCTGACCACCGTGACCTGCCTCTAACTTTCCTATTCAATTCGGAAAATTTTTATTGAGTGCTTATTGTGTGCAAGATGTTTGTGTAGATGGGGTTGACCCAAAGGCCCTCGGGGGGAATCTGAGAGGGATGCTATTTACATTGTGATCTTCCCTCCCTGACCATCTGGACACATGATGAAGGTTGGTTTGGCTCCATCCGTTTTAGAACTTCTTAGCCATATGAGAAAAGACTTTTAAAATTCAGAAAAAAAATTTTAAATTAAAAAGGGGAAAATTTAGAATGGCCAATTGTATGTTATACAATAAAATATACAGAGTAAGCGAAATAATTTAATTATAGATATGGCTGTAGACAACAGGCTACAATTAAGATACAAATCTAACCACACTAAGGACCTGGGATGAACTAAAGTTCCCTTGCATTTGGAAGTGAGTTAAACCTATGCTTAGTTGCCTAACATCTCACTTCTGGTCTCTTGCACTATCACACATGTTTGCCTACTGTTCAACAGGGATTTAAACTAGAGCCATCATTTTCTTTCATCAAGACTGAAATACTAATGATAGAGAATATTCAGCCTCTCTGTCAGCAACTGCTCTGCAGTCATTGCTGCATTTTGACAGAAACTTACTGAGCACCTACTATCCTGGTCAGGGCACCTGCCTTCACCTGGAGAAAGAATAATCCCAGAACAAACGTGCAAATTGTGCCAGCAGCTAGGAAAGAGAGGCACTGAGGCTGTAAAGTGTCCCTGTCTGGTAGGTGAGAGAAGGTTCAGACTTTTAGGTCCTAAGTCTTTTGCAACCACATTTAGCTATAACAGTATAATTTGATTAGCTACTGCACCTGTCCGTGCGAAGACTGGCTTGTATTTCTCAGGATGGACAATCTATAAAGTCCTTCTGTTTCTTCCCTCCATGGTAGTCGTAGTGAACAGGATTTAAAAGGAAAAAAAAAAATGACCTCTTCTGGATGTGAGTGCAAATAGAACAATTTCTCATGTGAGTACTCCACCAAAAATCTTTCTCCGGTGCTTAAAAAAAATAACTAGTTTCTTCCTGTGTCATATTATCTTTGTTGTTTAACGACTTCACGATCAATTTTCTGCCTGTTGAATCAGTACTAAGTACTCAATTGGACATGTTTTTCAAATCCTCTTGTGAGTGGAGGAATTTGAAGAGGAAGATAAACAAAAAATAAGAACAATTCTTAAAACTCTCATGAGTCTGCACATTCTCAATAGAATACATTGGTCATTAAGGGTTTCTTTTTTTTTTTTCAAGATTTATTTATTTATTCATGAGAGAGAGAGGCAGAGACACAGGCAGAGGGAAAAGCAGGCTCCTTGCAAGGAGCCCAGTGTGGGACTTGATCCTGAATCCTGGGATCACACCGTGAGCTGAAAGCAGATGCTCAACCACTGAGCCACCAGGTGTCCCCCATTAAGAATTTCTGATTATAATTCAATTCAGTAACATTTGCTATGTATAATAATCATCTTATTTTTCCCAGCTATTCACTCCTGTTTCCCTGCAAGAATATTCTACTTGTGATCTTTGTTATGAGACTTACAACATTTTCCTGGGGACCCACCTTGTGTCAGGTTTAGACATGTGACTTGCTTTGGCCAACGAAATGAGAGGGAATGTCAGGTGTACCTGGTCTGAGTAGAGACAACCGATAGAAGGAAGGAATACAACACCAAAAGGAAAAGACTCAGGGAGGGAGGGAAGGAAGAAGAAGCAGATGAAAGGAGTGTAGGAAAAGGTATCACTGAAGATGAAGAGTGAGGAGGTTGCGGCAGGGAAGCTGGGAGAAAGGGGTAGAGACAAAAGCAGTACATCAAAAGCACTCTGCAAACATCAACAAAAAATAAAGCTAATGGCAAAAAAAAAAAAAAGGTAGATTATTTAAAAATGAAAAACTTTGAGAATTCAAAATGAAATGGAGTAACAGAGGATGTCAAATGAATTTTGAAAATGTATCATAAATATGAAAACAAGAAGAAATGTCAGAGGAGTTAAGGCCGTAGATGAATACAATGACAATGGGACAAAATGGAACTGGGGGTGGAAAGAGAAAGGGTGTAAAGCAGTCCATTACTTAACACAGATGCACCAGAGGACATGTTAGTGAATGAAGAGTTAAGAGTAGGAAACTAGAAAAGCATTGATTTTTTTTTTTTTTTGGTTTACTATTATCATTACATTTTGTCTTTTTAACTTTTTATTATTGTAAATGGATTGTACCAACAGTACCGGTATTGAATATTGTACATCATTCTCTAGGTGATATTACATATATAAATCTGGAATGGTATTGGATGAAAATGCACCCAAAAGGGAAAGCACACATAAAAGTCAAAGATAAACTATTACTTGACAATGTGCACCAAAAAAAAAAAAAAAAAAGAAAAGAAAAAAAAAAAAGATCATCCATTCCAGATTGTATACCCTTAGCTCTGTAATGCCAACTTTAATTTATGTTTGCCTTTCTCGTACATTTTCAGATGTGTGAAGTGGAATCACAAACTAATATTTGCTTTGGTGTTTATTAGCAGGAAAATCATCTCTCTTTGTGGACAAGTCAGGGAAGGTGATGGAATCTCACCACCGCACGCTTTGACAGGCAGAGGTGGTCTGTCCCACAGACAGGCCAGTTCCTTCAGACACCTCCATGTGGCCTGCTCCCCTACATCGCCTGAAGAGGTAAGCTTCTTGCTTGCACATTATTTCTTCTAGTAGGTTTTTCACACACTTTTGTCTCAGGGAATTAAGTCCTTTCCTTTGGGACTAAATCTCGTGTTAACTAAGGAGAGGATTGAGGCATCAGTACCCTTCATGCAAGAAAGAAAAATAAGATTCTCTCACTGTATTTATGCTTGGTCTTTGCCTGGCCAGGCTGAAGTTTGCTGTCTTCAAAAGTAGGAAGTCTTTTGCAGTATAGGCTGCTTGCCAGATTGGGTCTGGGCCTCATGGGCTTGAGATTTACTGTTTTTAATCTTTTTACTGATGGGCATTCTAAATACCTGTTTCATGCAATGTTTAATTTCAGCACAGCAGGTATTAGTGTTTCCAAAAATGGGAATAAGCCGCCTGTTTCCTTGAATGATGAAATGCCTCAAACACTGCTAGGTTTTCACATCATCTAGCCCTTTATCCCCTTAACAGCCAGTGCCTGTTGCTTTAAAAATGAAACTTTTTTGGATTCCCATGACCATTTCTAAGATAATTTTCCATAGTCCATCTTGCCCACTAAGAATGTAAAACTTCACATCTGTATTCATTTGGACACCTTTTGAACTGAGATTAACACACAGAAGAAAGGTTGGCGGCTGCCTCCCTTTGACAAGATGGCAGCCGAAGGACATCAAAGACCAACAGTCTCTCCACATTTTTCCGAGCAGATGTTGATGACACAAAGAGAAATTATCTTCAAGATGCCAGCAATTCCACTGACAATGTCTTTGTTAATATTTTCACAATCTGGGCAGCCCTGGTGGCTCAGCGGTTTAGCGCCGCCTTCAGCCCAGGGCGTGATCCTGGAGACCTGGGATCGAGTCTCACGTCGGGCTTCCTGCATGGAGCCTGCTTCTCCCTCTGCCTGTGTCTCTGCCTCTCTCTCTGTCTCTGTGTCCCTCATAAATAAATAAATAAAATCTTAAAAAATATATTTTCACAATCTAAAGAAACGTTCAATCTTCAGTGCTCAATGAAGAATTTCCCTCAATGAGATGTGACTCATGCAGCTCTCACAAATGGTAGACGAATGTGCTCCATCCAGTGTTTCAAAGGGAAGCCACTTGCCTTTTTAATTGCTCCAAGAAGGCAGGCCAAAGGAATCGACCACACGGCTACAGCAACTTACCAAGCACACCCACGTCTCACACAAACGCAAACGTGTGCATACACACTCTGCAAAGGAAAGGGGGGAAAAGTAGACATTTTCATATGGGTAAAGGGTAAGTCAACCAGGCATTTGAGAGTGAGAGTGTTCCTCATGTTACCAGAGAAACGATGTCAGTCAATGAGTACGCGCGCCTAACTGGTGTGGTGTGAATTGCTTTCCACATGAGCTGTGCGATTCTCTATGATCAATGCTCTTCAATAACATATTTCCAGGTCTTACCCTTTTCTATTTCTTCCCCAGAGTCCCCTCTTACCTCTTCCCATCAAGTCCATCTTGGTAAGCAATAAACACATAGATAAAATTAAAATTTTATAAAAGATTCTTTGAGAGGGAAAGCATACAACTGTGTGGGCTCAGCCCACCTCCAGAAGTAAAGAGGAAAAATTAAGGACAAAGGGCTCAGATAAAATGTCTTGTTCCTTTCAATCTGCTCTCCAGATCGCAACCAGGATGACTCCATAGATCAAAGCTGATGATAATATTGAGAAACTAAGATTGATAATGATATTGATATTGATAATGTTCATCAGAGCTGCCACTTATTGAGTACTTAGCAAGTGCCGGGCATCCTAGTAAATATTTTCTATACTTGCCTTCCTCTGATCATATTTGTTCCCTGTTGAAATGGCTTTCCTTTGCCCTCGGGATAAAGTCTAAACTTTAATAGCAGCATAGATAAGGCCTTGCTAAAGCTAATCTCTCTTTTAACCTTCCCGTCTCACGTCCCACTCCCTTAATGTTCTACATGCCAGCCTTCAAGGAGTTCTTTTGGTCCTTACACACCTTAGCCTCTTTTACTTCAGTACCAGTCCCACTTCGTTTGATGGCCTCAGTGTCCAGGTCACCTGCTATAGGGAGCTTCTCCTGACCTTCCACATCTCCGTGAGCTGTCCCTCCTGGTGCACAAAAGACCTGTGCTCACTGCCACTGGTGCACCCATTCTGATGTACTATGATGTCCTGCCTCCATGGTCTCCATTAGACCATAAATTCTATATGAACAGAAGACAGAATACCAGACTTACAGATTGTTCCCAGTAAATATTTATAGAATCAATCAATGGATGAATAAATTCCTATCTCTATCGCATAAAGGGAGAGGAAGCAAACATGACTCTCTTTGTCTTGTAATATAATGCCACCTTCCCCAATATGGGAGTCTGGAATTCGGTGTCTCTGGTGTTCATGTCAGATGAAGTCTGTTCCTAGCCAGAGAACAGTGGGACATTTTCCTGTAGTCGAGTGCAGCATTCTCTAAAATGGGCTGTGCAGGATGATCTTTTGCTATGCAGGAAAAAGTGCTGAGATGCTCATTTATATTTATACTAAAAATAAGCTTTGCAGGGGCACATGGGTGGCTCCGTAGGTGAAGCATCTGACTCTTGATTTCAGCTCAGGTCATAATCTTGGGGTTGTGAGATCTAGCCTTGTGTTGGGCTCCTTGCTGAATATGGAGCCTGCTTTAAATTCTCTCTCTCCTCCCCCTGACCCTCTCTTCCACACTCACATGAGTGTGTGCACTCTCTGTCTCTCTCTACTTCTCTCTAAAAAATAAATACATATATACATAAAAAATCAGCTTTGCACATACTTCCATATGCATTGCCATATGAATCAAAATGCCCACCCGGATTTGTGTGTATATCAGACAGCCCCGAGTAGCATGCTGACCATGGGATTCAGAGGCAGGGAGTGACAACACACACAACATGCAATCACATGCAATCACCGTCCCGATAAAGTGGATTTATGGAATCTGTTATCTAACTTTAGTTACACTAACCTCACAAAGTAGTCACCTTATGTTTTAAAATTGCTGCAAAACCACAGATGGAAACTAATACAGATTGCAAAATCTGCTGATCAAAGCTGATACCGGTGATACAAGCAGGAGTGGACACACATACTCTTCCAAGCACATGCCCATCAACGGCCACATTACTAACTAAAATAAGGGCAATATAATTTTATATGACAAGTCAACCAAAAATAATAAAAAGAAATTTCAGACCAGCTACATTCATTATTATAAGTGATAAATTTTGCTCTGGGTGTTGTGCTTGAGATATTAACTGATGATACCAGCACACATATATAAGTTATAGACAAACAAGTAATAGATGTATATCCAAAGGGTTATTTGTTTTTTCTTTTTATTGAGGGCTGTCCAATAAAAAATTCTTGAAAAACATGGGTCCAGGGAGGAACAAATCCCTTCCTTCTTGCTCATTTCACCTTTCACTCTGTCTCCCTCCACTCTTTCAAAGCCTCAAGTCAGCTACTCCTTTAAAGGCCACTTTATGGCCTGTCCTAGCCTGTGATAACTACCCGGTTTCAATGTATCTCTCATCCAGGTCAACCCTCTACTATTGTAGAAGTCAAGCCACTGAATCAACAGCCAGCTGTGGCTTTTACGTTAAAACTGTAAGGTGCTGGAGAAATATCACCACTGGATATTCCCTTAATATCTTTGTTGGTGCAAAAATACACTAGCAACTCCTGAATACAATGAAATATAAGCCGTAGTCCCTGCCCTTGAAGAACTGGTTAAAAGAGAGAATGTGTAAACTGTGGAAAAATTGACTAGTGTCACTGGTGTCCAAATCTTCCTTCTTTCTCCTACTCTTAAGAGTGGTAAGCAGGACTCTTTCCAGGGTCTCACAACTGCGAGTAAGCATAGGCCCCGCAGCCTCAACCCCATATTTTCTACTCTTGATATTCATGAGTGCCATTGCAAGGGCTTTCACCTCATCACACAAAATGCTTTATGAAAATCCACAATGGCCCAAACTTTCAATACCTAATGATTTGGACTTTACTGGGTCTGGATTGAAACTGCAGTACTCATCAATATACAAGGTTTTGATGATTTTACTGGAAATCCTAGAAATGGAACAGTTGTCTTGAAGAACGAGGGCATTCTTTGAGAGTGGTCTCAGCGGAGATTTCTAAGATCCCGCTTAAAATTTGACATATTAATGATCTCCTATTCAACTCAACACATTCGCTACTATGAAAATGTTTAAAGGAATTCACTCACCATTGTCCTCGTTAGTTGGAAATGAGTGCTTATTGATCACCGGTATTGATCCTCTACTTTAGATAAAAACAATACTTTTCAAAGTACCCTCAAAAGAGTTTAAGGACTAAAGTAAAAATGTAACTTATGCTGGTTACCAGGTGATTGATCACAACTGATTTTGCTGCCACAAAACATAACTTACTGTGACACTGCTTATCTGGGCCCTGGAGTCGGCCCCCATCGAACTGTGTATTATGTATGAATGATTGATGTGGGTTTGAATATTTTGTTAGATTCAACTTTCAATCCATTTTACATAGCTGACTTACATAAAAGATGAGTCCTACCGAAAAGTTCTTTGGGAGGAATGTAACTATTATGAATTTAAGTGATCTCTGGTGATTTTTGTTCATCTGACAAAGTTAAATCCTGCTTTGTTTAAAATCAGGGGGCTGATATCAAGCCGGGCTCCTTAGGGCAGTATTTTTCCAAGTAGAACATCTTTTTTGTCCATGTCAGAAACCAAAAAAAAAAAGAAAGAAAGAAAGAAAGAAAAAAAAAAAAAAGGATAAGAAACTAGCCAAAACCCCACGAAGGTCAGGGAAAGACGGGCCCGTCAGGTGTGTGTGTCTCTTGGGAACTGTAACATTTGAACTTTATATCCCTACCCACCGTAATTCAACCTTCTTTATTCATATCATTGTAGCTAACTGAAATATATATTTTTAACATTTGCAAGGGATTAGATTAAAGCCCACACAAATGGCAGTGGACACACAGCGATAGAATGCCTTCTCCGTCAGATTCTGGGATGTGCATTCATGATCTCTTTGTCCACAGAAGGACGGGGTTTGACGACGTGAAATGACAGCTGTTTTCATCCCAGCCATTCTCGTCCCCACAACAGTCCGTCATTAGAGATCATTACTGTATCACTATTGTTCACAAGGAAGAATACAGCCTCTGCCTTCGTCTGTCGGAGATATAATAAGTCTTATGGAACAAGAGTACCCTGAAGGGCCTTCGCTTCTAAAAATGATTAAACTTCATTCAAATCCCAGCCTGTAACCCACTTCTGGGCATAGCATCAAAGTCAGCTCCATAGGTGTGATCTGAGGCGGTATACTATTCCTGCTTCAGGTTTTGCACAAGACTGGTTTGCATGCATTATCCTCAAAGAACAGATTGCCTTTTACCAAAATCCTATGCATTTTGGCACTTGGTGAGTGTCTTAGATGGCATTAACTGTAAAACATTTCTTTTTACATAATTATGGCTTTGTTTTGAGTGTGTGCTAAGATGGTTGTAAAAGTTTTAAATGTGAAGGGCTTGGGGAATAAGAGGAAAAATCTTTGAACAAAAATGAAAGCCTGTTGTTAACAATTAAAGTTAAAATTTTTTTCCTGACAGTCTTTCAAAACTTCAGGAAAAAAAAAAAAAAAACACAACACGCCACGTGGTTATTTTAATAATTGTTCCCCAAATTACACCATTAGCAGAAATGTATAGAAAATACAAGTTGTGATGATTGCTAAACACCTGGAGAATTAGAGCTATTGTTTTCTGGGTATATTTATGTAGCGATGCGACCATCTTTGTCAATAACTGATAAAAATAAATGCAGAGAGACTTGGTGCTCGTTCTAATAATGAGAAACCCTTCTCGGCGCTCAGGAAAGGCCTTTGCCTCAGGCAGCACTCAGACGCCTGGATCCACCAACCTCGCCATGAATGTGTTAATTGACATGCTTGTATAAATTTTAGTAAAGCCATAATATTTTTGCATGGCAACTATTAAAAATATTTTTTTCTCTTAATTTCACCAGGGAGGCTGAGACTCTGAATTTTTCCCCCTTGCAGGAGGGAATAATTTAGATTTTCTTCCATCCCTGTCAGAAGTTGAACAGACGAACAAAACAGATTCTTCAGAGACAATTTTACACAGAGTTACATCCATCCAATTCAATTATAAATTAAATTGACTAACGAACCATAGCTCATTATGGGAATCAATTACTCAGAACTGTCTTTGGACCAAAAATGTGGAAAATAAAAAATAATGGTCATACTTCAATATACCAGATTGTCAACGTTTGAAAGCTCTGTTTTTCTCTAGCTTGGCATAGTCCAACGCCAAAAAGAAATGATAATCATTTGTTTTACTGCTCCTAGAGATGTTCTCGTTTTATGAAGACTAGTTAATTCTTGAGTTTTGATCTCTTTGGGACGAGTACCTCAGGCTTTTCTGAGATGACAGGCCAACCCTGGAGTCATGTAATCGCATGGGGATCTTTCAGATCAACTTATGCAAATGTGTTATTAAAAGGAGCCTCGTTTTAGCCTCTAGTGCCACCCAAGCAATAAGAGTCAAAAATCTTGGGAGGTCATGTTAAAAGCATTTTATTAATAAAACGATTCTAGTAACAGAATGGGGTGTGTGGAGGCTGTGGGGGGGGCACACCTCTCTGGAGCATTTTCAGTCCAATTGTTTGGTAAAAGTAAATCCACGGGGAATCCGATGTCTGCCTTATTTACCGAGCAGTAGGCCCTGATAAAGAAACGGTATTAAAGCAATAACACTCTGTAAAATATCTTCCTCCCTTTGTGGTCCACAGCCCAGAAATTTTCCATCTGTTACAATGAATTAAAAAACTGTTCTGCTTTGAACATGTGTAGGTAAAGGTGATATGCACCAGCACATACGTACATCAACATAGGAGACATGTCATAACACAGTATGGGGGTCTGTTGCCCACATATCGTATCGCATTAAGATGGTCAAAGAACTGTGCTAAGACTATTTTTTTCAAGGAATTAAACTCCTGAAGATGCCTTAGTTTTCTTTTTCCTCATGTACTTCTTATTCATGCACACTTGGAGAGTAGCAAGAATAAATATTTCGAACTCAAGTGTTCACCTAAAGAACTAAGATCTCTAAAAAAAACACTCCTATGTATATTTTTCTCATCCAATGAAGCCAAAAGGAAATTGTTCACCCAGGAAAAGCTGTACTATTCATGAAAACAAGTTAATCCTCATAAATATATAATTCAGCATAATTTTGCTTAGAACCTCATATTTTTAAAACATCCATTTCTTAAAATGGATTGAATCTGTTTGTTTCACTAAAACATTATTTTTTTAAAACATCAGACATGAAAGAGAAGTGGCTGGAAAATTTCAAATGTGTTTTTGGCTGATACAGTGAGAAGGGGGACAGATCCTCCCTTATTTATTTTTTTGCCATTAGAACAAGGGAAAAGAATATTGCTTTCCCGTTTTGTTCAACCAAAAGGGAAAAAGGATGAATGGACCTGTAATTAGACATATAAGCATTTAATACAAGGTCCCTTGAAAAAAAAATCATTTCAATAAATGGGGTCAAAATTCAGAAATTCGGGATCAGGGCTTGGAACTCAGAGTTCAAAGATTACATAATGTGTTTTGGATTGAATCATTTAAAAGGGAGATTGATCGCGTTCTACAATAAAGAAACACAACCCAATTTACTTATTCAATGGCTTTCTGTTTTGTGAAAAGCGAAGCTGTGGGGTCAGGCTTGGATTCAAATCCTGACTCTGTCCCTTCCTATCTGGGAGGCAAGAAACAAGTCAACCTCTCTATGACTCAGTTTCCCAATCCTCAAAACTGGAATCACGGTAACACCTGTTTCCTAATGTTGCCGGGAGAATCATGCACACAAAGTACTTAGCAAAATGCCTGACATACGGGAAGACTCAATCCACATTTAGCTATTATTTCTATCCTGCTTGGTCTTTTTATTTTGAAATTCTAGGATATGTAACAGCATAATTTCAAACCCAAAGGAAGAGAATATTCTCTTTCACTTTATTGGCAGGCACTTTGTGAAAACAGGATGAGGCTCTGTTTTTCCAATAGGCCGCCATTCCAGCCTTGCTCAGTTTTTAGGGTTGCTTACCAAGGTTGGAGTGTGCACTCAGGGTCTGCAGCTAGGCATTGAGGGGACTCCTCGTGCAGCTGTCTCCTGAAGTCCCCTCCTTCCCAAAAAGGCCGCAGCCCTCCCCACTCTTGGCCACATCTGTCAACCAAGCAGTGCTCAGAGTCTACCCTGCCAGCATAAGGCCATCACAGAAGATCGCTACTCAGGGATAGCTGCCCTGACGGCTATAAACACTCAGGGAAATCAGCTACACATTTCTGATCACCTGTCGGAATTTGGAAGGTGCACTTTGTAAAGGCTGTAACTATGGTTGAGCAGGGTGTTATGTGACTATTTTGCTCTTGAGCCCTCAGTCCACTGAATATTAGTGTTATCAGAAGTAAATACCTTTCTCTTTACTCCTTCATGTAGCGATAGGCAGAGAATCTAAGTTTGAGAAGCTGAAATCAGACTTGCTCTATATCGCAGTATTTCTTGGCAAAGCCTTCTGCTGTTTTAATTTTAACCAATTAGAAGAGCCAATCTTCTTTTCGTTCAGAAATGTATTAAAAGATATCACATTCAAAGGCTAGACATGCCCGCAATTAATTACTGGTGTCCAGCTAAAGGTCTACCATTAGCTATTGCCATGACAACCTTTAGAAGGCCTTGGCCCACCTGTTGCAAGATAGAAAGAGCATTAGGCAGTTGGTTCCTGCACTTGGCCTCCCTCTGGCCTATGGGGAATTCGTACTAATTAGAATTAGTTGTCCTTCTGTAGTCCAGCTCCTGACACAAATTGCATTCTGTAGCTTTTTGTTCCACTTGAGTTCACAGACAAAATAGCCCATGCCATGTTTGAAATGAAGCAAGGCAATATAAAAGGATTTTATGTAATTGGCTAATATACTTTAACATTTTAACTAATATCTTCAATGTCGGTTTCTTGGAAAGGAGCTTGTTTACTTTCTTCTCCTTTTACTCAATAGTTGTTTACGATCATACAGTCCGTAATTTTAATATGGCTTGTTCGGGTGTCATTAACCCATTGTCAGGCTCAACTGCATATAGAACAAAACAAGTGACCTTTAAAAATGATAGTTTGAAATGGCCCTGTGGTGATGGTGAAGAGAAGTACAAACGGCAAAGAAAAGGAAAGGGCCATTTCTCACGTCTCACTAAAGAAAAACTTGATCAAAAACAAGAGCCCATGGAGGAAGAGCCATAATGAGATAGAAGAGCCAGGAAATGAAAGGAATGATTAGGATGTGAGCATGTGTAGGTTGCCAGAAAGAGTGGTCCACAGATTCTGTAAGAGCCAATGAGACTCAACCACCGGGGCCCACAAAAGGAGACTTGAGAAGAGAAAAATTTGTCGATAGTTCTCAGGTAAAACTAACTTTTAAGGCTAACTTTTAACTTTTAAGATCCCCGGATATATTAGGAAGGAGGGGAAGAGACACCACACATACTGTACCTCATGCTACACCTTTCTGTGCAGAAGGGGATGAGGGCGTTGACAATAGAACAGCATCTTCTAATAAGTAGGTTCTATGCGATCTTTCTCATCTCACTGTGGAGTCATTTTAGTTATTTCTAGAAATAGTAAGACTCCAAAACACAAAGCAAAATTGATGATGTAGGGAATCCCTGTGCAATTTTTCACAGAGCTGAAGGAGACTGGAGGCCTCAGTTTACCCACTTGAGTTATGAACTGGAAATAGGGCTTGTTTCCGTGTTTCATCTTCCTGGTCTAGGTATCTGAGTTTCCAAGAATTCATGAGACAAATGATCTCAGGCTTTTTATTGACTCTCTCTCTATACAAGAGGTTTTCTAAGGAAAGTATCTTAATCTTCCCACAAAAAAAAAAAAAAAAAAAGATACAGTTTTTATTTTTATTTAAAAAAAAAGACACAGTGAGAGATAAGAGAGTGTTCCTTTCACAAAAGATGTGTTCTTAGTTGGGGAAGACAGTTGCAAAAACCACCATTTGCTTGTTCATGAAAGAGGAAATGTAAGTAGTTTTAAAATAAAATCTATACACATCCCAAATTCATTCTCCAAGCTACCATATCAACCTCATATTGTTCAGAATGGGACTGAGGCCAAGAACAAATATCTCTCTTCCTTTCCCTGACTTTGAATCTGAATTCTGAAATGATAAGAGGTACTTTAAAATTCTTAAAATAGATGGATTTAGGAATGTCTGAGCCAAGGTAGTGCCTAGTTACTCATAGATAAGCCGGAACTGCCTTCGTGAGTGTATTAAATTGAAAATGTATAAAATGTGCAAAATGTGCAAGAAAAATCACTAAAAAGTCCAAAGAAATTTTCAAGTCTCCATTTAACTGAGAAAATCACCTATCTTTTCAATCTTTTGTGTTCTATTGTAAAGTATTGTAGAACTACTGGGGGACAATAAGAAAGTCATTCGTTAGAAAACAAGAACCTTCCAGATGAAGATGCCAATGTGTTTATCAAGGAGCAGGCCTCTCCATGTTTTCTGTGTGTCGGGAAATTTTGAATTTATTTATTTGTTTATAAAACTCTCCTTTTCCCTGAGCCACTAGGGAGGAAGCAAAAAAAGGTTTTGCTCGCTAGAGCATCAATAACAGGTAATATCAATAATAATAACACACATGAACATTAACTACAAAACACAGTACAAACCACATTACACCCCAGTCAGGTAGGCCAGGCTAGTTAATTGACTTGCCAGCATGAAAAAAAGCTGATCTGTATACAGAAACTTCTCCGGTGGCTTGCCAGAGTATAAAATGCGCAACCCTGAAAAGCATTTCAGTTAACCAGAATTCTCTAGTGGATAGTGGCTCATGAAGGGCAGAGCCTCCATGGGGAAGATACAGAGTGGATCCCTCTCCGATATTGTCTGTGTTCGTGGAACTGCTTAAAATTGAACTCATATTTACATTAAGATTTATCCCAGGATCCACCTTTTCCGGTATGCCTTTCCTCGTCCTTCCACTCCACTCTCAAACATTGATGAGGTACATTACTTATGTTCTGTGCCTGCCTGTAGCTTAACCCTTCACTTTTTTATTGGCATTCTCTCCAATCTATGGATTTCCAAAGTACAGTACCTTGATTTTCCTATGAATGCCAAAAAAAAAAAAAAAATAGACCTAGAAATTAGTTTTACTAAGAAGGACCCAACATAAGAGCTGAAAAAAAGTCCCTACCAAAGTTCTACAACCTCCTATGTATGTGCTTACCCTACTGGTCTGTGAGCACTGGAAGAAAAAATGAGTCCCCCTAATATTTACCTGTCACAGAGTTGATGCCTGATAACTGATGAATGAATGCATGAATGAAAGAATTTCATTATATTCTGAGGATCATAATAAAATAGCAGGAAAGCTTGACATTTACCTTTACCCCATCTGCTTCACAAGTTGGGTGAACAGGCCATTTTGGAGGATTAACGTTTTTAGTGAAGAATTTGTACTTTGGGAAAAATGCTGCCAGTAGCCAACTCTTCAGAGAAGTTATGCCCCTCCAATAAAGTGTTTAAATGAGCAAATAATATGTTCCCTTTGATCCTGACAGAGGTCAATCTTCTGTCCAAGCTCTTTTGGCTTCTGATGGAACCAGAAGAAGATAAAGGATAATTTGTAAAGCCCAGGAGAGGAACTGTGGTAAAGCCTGGAAGTTGGAGGTCTCATTGGGGACCTATGGACATATCCACAGACAACAAAGCAATGACCTTTTCCCTGAGTTGATTGCTTATGATGACCTGAGACTTTTCTTCTACTTCCTTAAGGGTTGCTCTCAACCGTAATGCAACACTGGGGCAAAATTAGGCCTTAAGCCAAAAGTCAATGTGAGGTGATCCCGAACTGATGACCCCTATGCCAATCCCAATAACCTCTTAATTTCTATTTATAACATTCCAGAATTCTGGAGCATCCTTAGAGGGGAAATTAAAGGAAAGATGAGACTCCTTGTGATTGATAGGTAGTTCTAAGATCTGGTGTCTCTCCAAATAGTTCATCCTTTGGATATGACCTTTCTTTTCATTGCTTTATTTTCAAGTCACCAAGGACTTTCAGTGAAAAAATCATGTGTTGTGAAAGGCCCCAAAGGATGTGCACAAAAAAAAATCATGTATCAAAATTATATGAATTTGTAATTCATAATAGGCAAGATGCAATTTAAGGAGATGGTTTTCCACCATTGACCCTGCTGTCAAAATAAATGTGGAGAGGATAATTACAGTAATTAACAAAAAAAAGTTAATTTTACTTTGTCAGGAGATAAGGTTCAGTTTGATTTCTGATTAAGAGAAGATCGATACCAAATGATTTGTCTTCATAGCTGTTGATTGTTATAAATTTAGACCTGTTGATTTTCATCAGGAAAACACTCAGATGCTTCAACCACAGTCCTCAGCTCTTCCCTCCCAATCACTAACCCATGGTTTTTTTGCCTACTCAGCAAAGAAGATTTACATTATATTCTACTAAGCCAAACACAAAAGTGTGAGAGTCTAGAATATACTTTTTGGATGAGGTTGCTTGTTTCCTCGATGGAAAATAATGTTCCTCAAAGAGCTCCTGGGCCTAAGCACTGCTTGATTATGGTCCTCCAAGAATCATGTGATCCAGCAGCAAATGGAATTCCTCTAGCAAACAAGCCTCAGGAGTGATCATATCCTCTGAATCAGGGTTGAATAATCATGTGGCAAGTTAAGAAATTGGTGTTTTGTAAGATTAATAAGCTCCAAGCTGAGGGGGCATGTGTGAACACACATCTGCTGTTGGGGAACTCTTGGCATCAGTTTCGCCTGCAGTGAGGGTCCAAACACATTATAAATGGGGCAGAAGAAAATACACATACTGCATTTCTTTAGTAATTGAAGCAATTAGATAACCTTCTTGGTTCTTGGATGCTTATAATGTTCCTCATTAAGTTTGACTGTGTTTATGAACACTTTGTGGCAACTGTACCTTTTAAAAAAAAAGAAGATAAATGGAAGACTTCAGTTATCAAAGCCTGGTTGGGAGGTAAGAAACGTGTTGTAGATGTGGAGGCCCTCGGTTTTCTTCCCGTACCATGCTAAAATAGACTGCGGTCGAACCTGCACTTGGTAAGAGGCTGGGTGACCTTGAGTAAGTTACAGCACTTTTCTTGGCTCATTTTCCTTTTCAAGACATTGAGGGGTATAAGATGACCACTGGGTTATTTCCAGCTCTGACATTCAGGGGTTCATAATCTCTACCAGGGCCAAGGTTGGCAGCACCTACCTGCAGAAAGATAAAGAGCTGACTGCTTTTCCTAAAAATGCTAAACTTTCTAGTCAAGAGGACACAAAATCTTTTGTTATGGTTGTTTATATGTAAGAAACATTTTGTTTTAAAATGACGTAGCAGTTAGCCAATGCTGTAGAGCAAGTCACACCAAAGCTGAATGGCTTCAGACAATATGTATTTATTAGTTTTTATGAGTTTGTAGATCAGCTGGACAGTTGGCTGATCTGGGAAAGGCTGACCTTACCTTAACAAGACATGTTCATATGTTTTTGTTCAACTGGTGCTTTGGCGGGGCTGCTGGTGTAGGACAGCCTTATGCACATGTGAGGCAGCTGGGGGGCCAAAGGTGATGAAGCTATGGGCCTCCTGTCATCCACCAGGCTAGATGAGGCTTATTCTTTCTTGAGATACAAGCTCAGAACTGGAATTACTTTTGCCATGTTCTGTTGGCCAGAGCAAGGCACAAGGTTAACCCAGATTCCAGGAATTGGGAAATAAGATTGGCCTCTCGATGAACGGAGCTAAAGGGGTCATGTGACAAAGGCCATGGCTGCAGGAAAATGTGAAGACTCAGTCATTTTTGTCACCAATCTACCTCAGTCACAAATAATGTTTTAATGGCTGTGAAAATATAGTGATAACCAAGATCCAATCATCATCTTCAAGAATATCTGTTTAGACTGGGGAAAGAACTAGACACAGCTAATTAAAATGCAATGTAATAAATAACAGCAGAGATAATGTGGGACCTAGAGGTAGGGCAACTCCTGCTCAAGAGACTTGGGGAATGCTTCTCAGAGGCAGTGACCTTTGAGCCAGGTCTTGTTCAGGGCTGGATCCCAGTGCCTGACATGGTTCCTGGCTTACAGTAAGCACTCAGTAAATATTTGATGAATAAATAAATGAAGAATGAGAAGGAGTTGGCATAAAGCGATTGAAAAGAAAACCATTCCAAGGAGAAGAACCAGTATGAGGTATGAAAAAAGAACTTAACATTTCATCTGTGAGAATATTTATTTTTTCTATGAATATTTGCTAAATGTCCACTATGTGCTACACACTAGGGATAAGGAACATGAACCCTCAAGGGAATGGGAATGAGAATATACCTGTGTGTTCGCTCTCCATAGTGTGAGAGAGAATATGCCTACCTCCCCTAACTCCTTATGCCCTACTCACAGAAACATCACCACGCCACCGCTTTTCATGTGACGGAATCAATACTGGTGAACTCAGTAAGGATGCAATCCAGTGGCAAATGCTGGGCTGTCCTAGTGCATGAGCTCAAACCTCCAAATGCACTCACTCAGTCGTGGCCAGAGCCTTTGTTACTGTCTCATCAGAAGCCCTCATTTTTATTCCTCTTCCAAAGTCAAGTGCTTAAAAAGGATATGGTCCATAAGCAATGGGTTACCAGTTGGAATCCTGGACTATCTTAGAATACTTTCTAGGTTTTATGGAAACCATATTTTGGTCCTGGGACATAAACAGGCCCAGCACAGCTTTAGCAGGTCTTGTAAATACGTCAGCGCTCTTCTAAACGGCATGCGCTGAGTGGAGCTCCATTTTTTTCGATCTACCCCATGTTATTTAAGGTTAGTTGTCAAAGGTATAATATCATAAGAGGTTTGCAAAGGTGTCTGACTGGTGCAAAAACCTTTGTCAGTAAGTGCCAAAGCCCTATGCCTTGGGTTTTCTCCATGTGTTTAATACCCATCCAAAGTGGAAAGCTCATATATCCTTATCAATCAAATATACCCAGAGAAACCCATAAAAGCATAAAGACAATACATAGATTAAAAGGATTATATGTCCCTAAGTTTGGCGGCTTGAATTCTGTTAGGCTTACCTCGATTTAAGGACTGCAGACAGAAGTTCATTTCCATGGGCTGAAATACAGCTATTTTGTCTACTTAACTTTGTAATTCTAAGTAGATATCCATGATATGCAAATACTTAACAACGAGTAGGACATAGGTACTGACCAATCAGAATGGGCACAGGGAGGCCCAGGCATGCCAGCCATTAAGTTTTAGTTATTAGGTGGCAGGGGGTTCTGGAAGAGGCATGGGGGCTGCTGCTGCTCTGCTGGCAGTGATTTGGCAGGCGGAGTAACTGTAGAGCTGCTATGCTTGACCAGTCATCACAACTGGCTCTGTGCCACGAGGCAGGTACCTGGTCCACATCTGATGAATCCCTGTCTTTCCAGTTATGACCAATCGTGGCAAAGCTCATTGCAATATACTTCATAATTGCTGATTTCTAATATTGAGGGATAAGGTTGATGGGCCATGTACAAACTGACAAATATACTTTGCCTTTATTTCAAGTGACACCAACAACCAATCTTTTTTATTGTAGGGAAGACATTATACATTTAAGAAGACCAGGATGAGTAACAAATGGTTATGTGAAGTCAGCTAGCTAAATGTGTCATAAAAGTGAAAGAACTGCCAAGCAAATGTAAAAGCAGACCTTGCTTTGGGGTTAGCAATGTCAACATTTCCTTTTCTCTTCCTGCCATGTCTCCCCCCACATTCTTTGATTCTCTCAACCCCACTGTCGTTAACTTGTATGACTGGTCTGGAGGGCTGAGCGCTAGCAGTGCAGGCTTGTAAAGGACTCGTGAAAAATGATCCAAGGATGCAGTCTTTGGTGCGGGCGCTGGGCTTCCTTTCCAGTTCCTTGTTTTTCTGATCTTTAAAGGCAAATTCTTTGCTAGTGCAGTAAGACTGGAGCTTGATAAACAGAACAAATGTTATTTTAAACACCATAATAATAATAATTTAATCAAATGTGATTTGCTTTTAATAACTTTATTGGCCCCTTCATTTTGAAAAGTGGCCATGTGAATGGCTTTTGCATTTTTAACAAGAGAGGAAATAAATGATCCTGCCTGTAGGAGCAGGAGACTAATGCTGCTTATTCCCACACTCTTTGTTTCATGGAACGAAGGCAGCAGACCCTGCCATTATAAGCCATTGGCCTTGATAAAACCAATGGCAGCAGTGGGCCTGGTCCTTTCCCGGAAACTTGAAGGTATCCACCAGGCAGGTCAGCACTAGCATTTGCAGTGTGTCTAATCATTCGCAAAGCACTTTCACTAACGTGCACTCCTTTAAATCCTGGGAGTCCTATTTCACAGAGGAGACACTCAAAGTAACACCGACTCACTCAGTGCCATGCCATGAGTAAGTGGTGGCTTTGGGACTTGAACCCTGTCCTTCTATCTCCACATTCAAGCCCCTGCCTCTACACCATGGTGGATGATGCGTCACTATAACTAGCTTAGGTGGCTCATGCTGTAAATGTAAAAACAACTGAATTCTGTACGTTCCTAAACCATACCCCCGTATACCAAGGACGGTCTTCAAAAGAAAACAAAAATAAATAAACAAGTCATCATTAGACCAACAAACTGCCAGAGCGATTCGCATTAGAAAACTTCATTTGCTCACACCTAAAACCCTGTCTAACGTAAGTGGTTTCTAGTGGTAGCAGTGCCTATTGCTACTCCCTACAACAAGGGGATACTGTTTCAGAACAATCTGCGAATTCAGGATGGGGCCATCATTAAAGCTTTTGTAGGCCTGTTAACTTTCATTCTGCTGGAGCCCAGAGCTCAGAGAACCAACCGTCCATATTTTATCCTTCCTCTTATTTGTGAAACTTGCTTCACCCCAAGTAAACTTTGTAAACTAACTTGATGTCGCTGTGAATTCCAGACAGTCAAGCCACATGGCAGGTCAGAAGGACCACAGATTGGTGAAATTTGGTGATAATGCCAGAACCCAGTCCTGATTCCTTAAAACTGAGTACCAGACAAAGAACAGGGGTAACAAAGGGGTTGGGGTCGAGATAGGGAACAGAAGGTTACATAGGATGCACTGGATTCCCCTCTCTTGGAGTCCCCTAAAAACTGCTTTGAGAAAAAAAAAGGTGACTAGTGAGTTTATTTATGCTTTTTAAAAAAGCACTGCCAATCCCAATTTATCAGTTACTGTCTTGTGACAATTTATTCATTGTTCACTGTTAGAAGCCAGAAGTTACATAGAAATGCATGATTGGTGATAGCTTCTCTATTTCAATATGGTATAATAGAGATAACACAGTGCCCAAAAGCTCTGCAGCCGACTTTTTGTCTGCTTTGTCTCTTTTCATTACTCTATCAGAATCTTCATTTAATATAATCCAAAAAAGCAAGGTAATTGCTTCACTTATCGGTTATCATCGCTCCCGCATACTTATCGTGTCAAAATTATTTATGTGGATAGGCCAGGTTGATCTTGCTGCATTCAGAAGCTTAAAATTTGAATAACTGTTCTGCCAGTTAGGTTATCAAAATTGCAGCATAAGCAATGAGCTTCTCTTTTCTGGATGTTGGAGGAGGGAAAAGGAATAACCTCCTAGGTGTGCAGGGGGAAAGGGAAGCATGGGGCCAGGGTGGCACGCAGAGCCAGCTCTTCTGGCAAAAGGAAAGAGGAAACAGCCACAAGATGGAGAGAGGAGCTAGAAGATTCATTGTGTGGGTCTATGACAAAGCAAAAGAGAAATGAAGTCAACTGGATACTTCCTTTCGGTGTTCTTCCTCAACAGTTCTCTCCAGAATAATCGATACAATTATTCCGAAAGGCAAGACAGGCATTGCAACCTGGGTCTTCACATACCCACCCCTCCCCTTATGAGGCCCTCCACAGATGAGTATTTCAATATGCATTTTCCTCCTTGTTAATCATTTTTCAGTTGTCAAGTACTTCATCGCTTTAAAGACATATTAGGCTAATGTGAAATGTGGCAGGTTTTCAGTCAAGAAGTGAACACTTATTTCTACAAAATCATTTTTGTTCGATAAGTCTTGTTTTGAGGCATCTAAGACTCTTTTGCTCTTTGTCTTACAAATGTTGATGGTAAAAAGAAATTAGAGGGTTCATTCCCAGCTCAACATCCAGGACCGTGGCTATAGGCAGAGACGAGTCAAGTGGATGTACATTTTGATTCTTGCCGAATTTTGTGAACTCTCTTAATGGTACCCTCAGAACCAACAGGGACTTTCTATCCCTCTTGTTTCAGAGCCACTAACCCTCTCTCAAAATGTCTATAGTGCAGTGGAACCCTCTCATATGGAGCCAGTCATTCTCATACTCAGTAAGGGAATGACCAGAGCTAACAGATGATATTCTTGTGATTGTCTTCAGATCATCTTAGGCTAAGTAATGTGTATGTTTTAATATTTTTCGAATTCTCTCAATGTGACAGAAAATTCTTTTTAAACTTATTTACCCAGATCCTGCTGCACTAGTGGCTAGTATCTAATATCAATAAAAAAGATTTATCAGGACTGTCAATTTATTTCTTAAAGTATGGCTGATTTTTTGTTGCAGCTTTAATTCCTCACTTATAGTGGTGAGCCATGGAGCTGGAAGCATGTGAGAGGGAGCACTAGATCATATTTGTGGTTTTCTCTTAGCTGTTTTGGTAAATTTTCTGAGGGATAAATGCATGCTTAAAATCCAGCATTTATATTAATTCTCTGGTAGTTACCACTATTCTGGAAGTTAGAACCAAAAGCTTTGACCTTTAAAGATCCTTCCCAACCCTGAAATTTGATTATTATTTAAGAATCTAACACAATGACGCTGTATTTGAAGAAAGATCCATATCTGGGATAATAGTCAATATCCTAGGGCCCAGGAGAATGTCTGGTATCTAGCATGCATTCAAAAATATATTGGGTGAATAAATGAATGAGTGAATACTCTTTTTCCCTAAACTTCAACCTTGAAAATGCCACTCAACATTCAGCAAACACTGAGCACCGCTATCACCTAAGAGGCCCTGTCAAAGGCCTGGCTTGCATACCAACTCTTCAGAGACCTACCCCTGGTCACTTGGCACATTATTTACTGACTCTGTAGCACCAACACATACTCCCTTGGATTGTCATTGCGTATATGCCTCTTTTATATGCCTGTCTTATGCCGAAGGCAGGGACTGTGTCTATACACTTTATTATTTCCATAATGATTGATGAAGTACTCATTCATATTAAATATAAATAAATATCTAATAAAAAATGAACTGATTCATTTTAAACAATGTCTGAAGCATGGGAACAAAACCATCAGCATTGTACTTCTACCTTAAGCACACCTACTTTCCTATTATTTTTTTACTGTCTATATGTTCATCACTACACATTATGATGCTTCTATCTAAACCAAAATTAGCATAAAACATGGAGGTAGGAATGTTAATGAGTATCTATTGAATGCTTACTTCTAAGAAATGAGAAAAGTAAATTACTTAAACCTAAATCCAGCTTGCCTTTAATGCAAGTCCACTACACCATTTATTTCTTAATTTATTTGTTACATCTGACCATGTGCCAGCCAGTGTGCTGCTACTGAGATTGAAGGATAAATAAGATGCTTCTTCTGCCTTGTCCAGTGATTATATGGTAATTATATAGTTTAGAAATCTACTTGCTATCTACTAGTCGTGTAGCCATGGGCGATTCAAGTGTCTTCTCAGGGCCTCAGCTTCTTTAATTGGTTACAGAAAGATCATTGTTCTGCAGTCATGCTCCTGTGATATAGTTATTATTTCCTGATGCAGCGCCTAGTAGGTAGTAGGCACTCAACAAATGTTCATTGTATCTCAATTTCCAAAATATCAAGGGGACACAGAAGACAGAGAAACTAACTCAAAATATATAGCAAGAAAGGCTTTGCAGGGTTCAGACTGGAAGGGCCAATGGAAAATTTGAAAGATAAAGAGGGGAAAGAAATAGATCCCAGCAGTGGAAGCATTATAGACAAAGGCCAGAGGTGTGAAAAATTTTGTCAAATTATAGTCAGTGGATACTACTACTTGGGTGCTCTAAGAACTCCTCATCTTTTTCTTCTACCTAAGTATTGTCTAATAGTTATCCCCTACTTCAAAAATGTGAGGATTCTTTTTTCCTTCTTAATCAAAAAAACTTATATCAGCATTTATTCTGTGTTATTTCAGAATAATGACTTAGTTTATTGAAATCATCTTGAATTTAATTTTAAATTCTAGAGTAAGGCAGCACCGTCAGTTTTCAGTAATATATGCAAAATTTTAACATATATCCTATATGTTATCAAGACAGGATTTGGCTTCTGAATAATGGCTCTGTTAATATTTTCAATTTAACATCATATTTCTATGTTATTAGAAACATATACACGACAGTGCATGTTTATGCAAAAATAGAGAAATGTGGCCAAAATCTAGATGTCTTCAGTTACCTAGATGTTTGACAAGATATGGACTTAATCCTAATAAAATGATAGCAATAAATAAAATAAATAAAACTCTAATATTTTTACATTAAAAACAGTTATCTAGTTTTAGATACTTAATGTTATGTTGATATAATACATGAATATATATTTCCTCTACTCATTACTGCCATTACTATGTAAGACTGTCTAAAACTTATTTGGGTCAAGGTAATCAGTATGCCTGCTTTTTCACTCTATTAAAGGTCATTAATTCTCAAACAACTTTTTATTGCCTTTTAAAAATAGGTATTCCATTGGCTTTTTCCCAGTGATCTGGGGTCCTGCCAATCCTCCACAGATCTTCACATGTTATCATTCTTGGCTCTGTGATTACATCAATTATTTTCTTGGCAAATCCAAGGTAGAATTGGTCAAGCTCAACTAACATAAAAATATGTAACACCCCAAAGTAAATTGTAGGCTAGTTCAAGTTCTTTTTTAACTTTAATTTTTATCCTAGCCTTTTTAGGTTAGGTACTTCTCTATAGTTACTTTCTTTTGTGATCACGCTATTCTGTACACACATGGGACTGCCAAGAGGCTTAGAGAACAATTTAAAATCATCCAAAGCCCTTAACACTATTAAATCCTACTTGATCCATGAAGAATAATTAGCAAGGTCTGGGGAACTTGTATGGGAATTTACCTATTTACAGTTAGGTCTGTCTGTTTGTGAACAGCCAGATGAGTGTTAGCCAGATTCAGATAAGCATTTAGAGCAGCTCTAAGATAGCCATATAGTTTCTTAATTCAAGATGATGGACAGGACCCTGTATTGCCTCCTTTCCATACTAAATCCTCATTGAAATTACAATTCATATATAAAAAAATAAATAAATCCTTGACAGTTGAAACAATCCAAAAAAAAAAAAAAAAAGAGGAGGAGTAAAGGGGATGACATTAGCAGGCCAGAGAGTATGACAGAGTCTGGGAAGATAGGAAGAAGTTTGGATTCTGTTGTTAGATAAACTCTAGCAGAAGAAATTGCAACCTAAAATACACACGTAGAAAAGAGGTGTCATGGAGGTGGGGTTCATTTTCTTTAAAATATCTCTGGAGAGGCTCCAAACAGGTACAGATAGAAGAAATTGTTAAGAGGCAGCAATAAAGTTTTGTAATGGGAAGCCCATCTTCAGGACAGCTGTGTGAAGGACTCCCTCTTCTTCTTCTATATATGGAGTAGTTGGCTTATTGGCAATTTGTGATACCCCATGCCTGTTAATGTGCTAAAAGAAAAAGCTACTTGTCAATAGAGTTCGCCCTTTGACACAGAGCCCAAAGGCAGCCCTCTCATTCAGAACACTGGCCTTTTGGGGAAAATGGTCCATTCGACTGCAAAGGATATGAAGGCTAGCTATTATAAATATAAGCATATTTATAATATAGTCCTTTATATCCCCAAATTAATGATGAATGAGGGATTACCAGACAGTTAAGGGAAATCAAGTAGAAGAAAAAGAAAGACAAAGGTGAATACACAAAAATTGACGACCAAAGCAGCAGTGGTAATGGAAGGAATAAGAGAGAACATTAAAATTTTCTAATAAGTATCCTCAAAATTTCAAGAATATATTGTATTTATAATATAAAAGAGTCTGCTATGAATTCTTGAAAGTTAAAAAATATATAATCACATAAAAAACTGCAAGCTAAACCACAGCAGATAGAAGCAAAGACTGAAACTTAATGTGGAAGTGGAATTAATAAGACATTCCACAATGGAAAGGGGGGGAAAAAAGAAAAAAATGCACAAAAAGTTATTTCAAGAAATATAAAACCTCACTATTCAAAATGTGATTCACACACCAGCAGGATCAGCATCATCTATTTCATTAGAAATTAAAGTCACAGGCCTCACTTAAGACTTACTGACTCAGATTCTTCACTTTCAAAAGATGTGTAGGTAAATCGCATGCATTAAAACTTGAAAAAGCAATGATATAAAGCATAAATCCAGAGGTCTTACATGGTTTGGAGGAAGACAACATAAACAGTGAAGGAGTTGAAATAATCAAAGAAATAACAAAAGAAAATAGATGAAGACCATTTCCTGGAGATGGGAAAAATATCAACCCAACAATTGGCAAGCCCCACCAAATGTCAACTGGACAAAAATGCTTTAGTTACATACTTGCAAAATTTCAGAACTAAGCTGAAGAGAAAAATTCCAAAAGATTTCAAAGAGAGAGAAATAAAAAGTGCTAAAAAGGAATGACCATCAGATCGACATCAATGCCTTACCAACATCACCAGCTCTTAAAAGCTTGTAAAGCAACTTTAAACCTAGAATACTGCATCGAAAGCAATTATAAATAAAATTTAAGTGAATGATAAAGGCATTTTAGACATAAAGAAGTCAAATAGTTCATTGTACATGTACCTTTTTTATTACTTTTTTAAAGATTTTATTTATTTATTTATTATTTGTGGGAGAGAGTAAGTACTGTGAGCAGGAGGAGGGGTGGGTGGGAGAGAAAGAGAGAGCATCTCAAGTAAGCTCCACACTGAGCCTAGAGCCCAATGCAGGGCTGGATCTCATGACCCTGAGATCATGACCTGAGCAGAAACTAAGAGACAGATGCTTAACTGAGTTACCCAGGTGCCCCTCATCCATCTTTTTTAAGGAAAATATGAGGACAGACTCCAGTAATATGAAAAAAATAATTGAAGAAAGAGGAATAAAAGGAGTCTAAGAACAGTTTAATCCAATCCACAGGTACAATGAAAGAAATCTCATAATGATCAGTAGGCCCAAAAAGTAATGAATAGAAAATAGAAAGAAACCAGAGGGCTTTATGAAGAAAAAATACATACATAAATAAAACTGGAGGTGGATTGAGGATGGCAGTGTACATATGAAAATAAATGTAAAAGAAAGTCATGGTAAAATATGAGGCAAACTAAAATATGACATCATTTTGAGCAGTTGTTGATATATATATCAGATATTATTTTCAAGTAAAACTATAGAGAACATTTGAAAGACACTGGATACAGAAAGAAATGTAATGGTACAATCTATAAGTAAATTATTAAAATAATAATGCTTGCAGGTAAATTGCTTTAAACTAAAAAAAAATGTAAAATATAACCATTGATTTGACAGAAGTCAGCAGGGAGGAAGAAAAAAAGAAAATATAGGCACACTGATTTCTTCATCTCACCTAATACAGGGAAAATAGAGCCTGTCCTAAGTGGTGATTGAAAATCATAGGTTAGGAGCCTCGGTGTCCATCAAAAGATGACTGGATAAAGAAGATGTGGTCTATGTATACAATGGAATATTACTCAGCCATTAGAAATGACAAATACCCACCATTTGCTTCGACGTGGATGGACCTGGAGGGTGTTATGCTGAGTGAAATAAGTCAATTGGAAAAGGACAAACATTATATGGTCTCATTCATTTAGGAAATATAAAAATTAGCGAAAGGGAATAAAGGGAAAGGAGAGAGGATGAGTGAAAATATCAGTGAGGGTGACAAAACATGAGAGACACCTAATTTTGGGAAACGAACAAGGGGTAGTGGAAGTGGAGGTGGGCAGGGGGTTGGGGTGACTGGGTGATGGGCACTGAGGGGGCCGCTTGGCAGGATAAGCACTGGATGTTATGCTAAATGTTGGCAAATTGAACTCCAATTTAAAACAAAAAAGAAAAAAGAAAGAAAATCATATGTTAAGTACAATGTTAAGTAACAAAGACAGTTAATAGAAAAATGAAAACAAAACAAAAAAACAACAACAAAACCCTGAATTTAAAGGAGCATAGGGGAGAAAGGAGAAAGTAAAAGTATGAGTGTATGAAATTTGGCATCTTTCATCCGGAAATCTACAGATACTACCTGAAGTCTTAAGAAAATCAAGAATATGATGTATTCTTTAGAAATATGATGGTAAATACCAGAAGAGCTCAAAAGTGAAACAATTAAAGTCATTAACTTTGGAAATCTTTGGATATCAGTGAAGGGCAGTGAGGATAAATTTTGCTTTTCTTCCACTTCCCATTCATACAAGTTTGAATATTTTAACCATTAAAAAAAAATATATATATATAATATACAAATATAACCATTACAAATATATATGTATAATTTAAAAGTAAAAAATAAAAAAAAACTTCAAGGGGAATGTATATGATAGATACTTAGTTACTACTAAGAAGAATAAGCACAGAAAATTTACTAGTAAGTATCTGTTGATTCAACAAACTCTTGGAGCGCCTACTCTGTGCATGTTCCTGTGGGAAAACTGAGTCTATAACAGTGAGCCACACAGACCCAGCCCCTATCATGACAGAGCTTTTTGTCTATCCATAAAGACAGGCGTTAAACAAATAATTACACAAATACATTGCTCAATACTGTGTTACATGCTGTGAAGGATAAGTATATAATGAGAAAATATAACAGGGGAATTTAAACCTGGGAAACCAAGTCCCTTTGGGCAAAGTCGTTTAATGAGCAAAGTTTAACAAAATTTGAATTCTTGGTACTAACATATAAAGGTTATTGGACACACAGGAAACAACCAGTAAGAATTAATTGTTTAGCTAAAAGCAACCAGTGCTCGCTTCAGTAGCACATATACTAACATTGGAATGATACAGAGAAGATTAGCATGGTTCCTGCGCAAGGATGACATGCAAATTCATGAAGCATTCCATAAAAAAAAAAAAAATAACTAAAATAACAAAATAAAAGCAACTAAATTAGTTCCCACCTAAGCAAAGTTCTGTCCCTTATTCTGTAGAACTCAAAAAGCATTTACAGATTTCCACGGTTTTAAGTTTTCTGAGCTTGAGAAATTTTTCCTCAAAATGAATCAAAAACTTAATTTTTTTTCAAAAAATAATATATTGAAAGCTGACAATGTGGCAATCTGCTGTAAGGCTAGGTAAAGATCAACCCACTTTAACATGTTTTTTTAAAAAAAGCCTAGTATTGCTAGAGCTGTCAAGAACTTCAAGTTGTGAAGGAAGTAATTTGATCTCCTGCACTTAAAAACTATTTACTTACCCATTTCCATCAGCATTCACTCATATAAACTAAGTGTGAGGACCAGAAAGCATATTTTTATTCAGCCTGTATCCAACTGGGATACAGCATAGAATGTGAGAAAGTAGTAGGTCTTCTGATATGATCAGAGGGCTGGTCACCAGGGAAGCCTGTCCTGAGCAGAAGAGTTTGGGGAGAGGGCACCAAAGGAGAATTTTAGTTAAATAATTAGGAGACCATTTTATAATTTAATAAAAGTGTCAGGACTGGCCTTTAAAATAGTCTGGGCTTTCTCATGAGTCATGTCAAAACTGACATGGTAAAGCCAATTATCGACTGCCAGGACCCCATAAATGGGCCACCTCAATGACAATGGGCCTGCGCCTGACTTCTACCTGAGATTCCGCTGCCCTACTATCTGTACTCACCCCTTCTCATGCTTCTGGTTTGGCAACCTGTTAACCATTTGATCAGACTAGAACTGTGGAATTGAGACACTTTATTACTGGTTGTTCTTTGGGAAAGAATCAATTAATGTCTATTCTAAGCCCGTAACTCCACATGCACAGATGCACTGGATAGGATACACAGAAAGAGTTCATGTTTGTGCAAATCCAGCAAAGTCAAGCAAGCAAGTTATCTTTCCCACAAATAAGAAAGTTATATTTCAACTTATTTACTAATTTACTATGGTTCTTAAAATGACAAGTGTAGTAATAGATGAATCCAAGCCTTTTAACATAGAAAAGTCAACAGACACTAGATAGTTGATTGCCTCTTATGTGCATCTTAATCTTGGAAATTTTGCCAAACCCCTAGGAAGCTGAAGTTAGGGTGATAATTTCAAATAAGTTTACGTTTCAGATTGACTTCCTTGGGAAACCCAAAAAGACAGCAGTATTCATTCCTCAGTGTTCCTTTGGTTTTGGTTTTGTTTTCTTTTGGGGGTAGGAAGGGAGTATTTTGCTCTTGTTAAATCACTTTCCAGTATCCTAATCATACTAATAATCCCTGCTTTGGAGAATCTCTGATATTTTGTAATAGCTGTTTCAGAGCCATCTTAGAAACTTTTATACAGCATTTACTGCCTGCCAGGACACTAAGTGCTTTATATATATTAACTCGAGTTATACTTAAACAGCCCTAGATGGTTGGTATTCAGAGAGGTTGTGTAATTTATCCAAAGTCACACAGCTAAATAGGTGGTGGACCCGGCATCTGAACCGGAGCAGTCTGCCTGCAAGGCTCTGGAATATAAAGCATAACTTGTAAATAAGCATCACAGTTTCACTTTGATTTTCATTACTGTTTCATCAACGTTTATCTTGAGGCTTGGCAAGCCTCAGGTGTCACCGATTCCTCTGTCTCCTGAACATTCTCTCCCTTCCCCCTTGGCTCCCTACCTGCATTTCCGGCCTGCCTGTCAGATAGTTAATGATCTGCACACAAACACTTACATGAACTAGTGGAGCTAAGCCTTTAAAAGAATCCTGGGGGAATCCTTTAAAGACTCTTTTACAATATGAATAATCACCCCCTAATTTATTCATCTGCAAATTTTTGTTTTGATATAATAGATTTTCTTCGGGAGGGGCCCAACCTGATGCCTGCTTTTTTTTAGCTCTTCTGAGATGCATCAGCTTTGCTTTGCCATTTTGTAATTCAAGAAACCCGATTATTTTAACGTCCACAACAACCATTCTCCTTTTAGAGTTTATGAAAGTGAAAGATACGTGGCACAAAAACTCTTTGTCAGGGAATATTTCTCGTGAAATGGAAATTTTAGCTCCTCTGACTTACTTGGAATGCGTATTTGTTCAGACACAGGACAGGGAAAATAAAATTTAAGTGTCCAGAATATTATTTCTATCCATTTTAATTTTGTCAGGCCAGACCCAGTTTCCATAGCAGATGAAATTAAATTTTTATATCAACTCACTTCTCACTTTAATGTCAAGAAATTTGCTGTTCTATATGCTTAGACTTTCAAGTAAATATCAGCTAACCCTGATTGCTGCAATCACCTCTTTGACTGATCTAGCAGCTCTGTGAGTCCCACCCTCCGGCAGATTTAGTTTTCTGAGATCAGCAACAAAAACCAGACTAAAGCATCTCATCCCGTACTTTGACAGAAACTAAGGAGACTCAGTATGAGCAGCTGGCCCAAAGTTGCCATCAGGTCAATCAACGGTATGGACGTAGAACTTCACGTCGGGAGCATAATAATGGGTTTTGTCTCCCTTGCTGAACCCCGCATTTTGATTCCAAGTGCTCCCTTCGAGTTTGAGGTTCAAATTGAGCTCTTCTGTTGTAATACGATAACTTACACAGTTAATGGCAAGCGGTGGAGGTCAACATTTATGGGGATAGCCTATTTGCTTTTCCCTGAGGTCTCCAAAACACATTTTCTAAACTCTTCCATGTGGTCCAGACCATGTTATGGATTTGTTAACTTTGCAATACATTTGATTGAAACATCATAATTCTTTCCATGACAATAGTGTCTGATGTTACAGATGCCCAACCAGCAAGGTCAATAGTTGACAGATGGAAGTTGGAGCCAAGCAATCACATTTCCCAAGCCATTCTAAAGAATGTAACTGAAGAAAGGTGGGACTGGGCCTAAAACACACCAAACGGTAAAAAGCACAAAGATAATTGCTTCAAATTTAATGAATCTTTCTTTGATATGACAACCAATCCAAGAATCTCTGGATTCCCTTTCTCTGATAAAAGTCAAAACATTTTTGAGGCGGTGGCAGTTTATCTAAATTACTGTTTTTCCTCCATCAGTCTTTAGGCTTAATCTCATTTGCTTTTATGGATATGGTAACCCTTTTGAATAGCTTTTAACCTTTTAAAAGTTGCCTTGACCCGAAGAGCCTAAAAAATTTTTAATACAATATTGAATAATAAAAATTGAACAATTGAGTGCTTTTCTTACCAGCAGTCTGCATGCAGTGCTCCAGGTCCCAGAGCAGAGTTTCTGTCTGAATAAAAATAAAAAAAAAAAAATTAAAATACCTGTGTATAGCTTGCTTCCAGCAGAAACCTTCAGCTCTGACCTCTGTTTCATTGGCTCCATTGTTCCTTCTGCCACCACAATATATTGGCTTTCTCTTTTCCGGAGAAAGAGTGTGCTTTATCCCGCAGCACGTCAGCTTCGAAGGGCTCTTACTTCAAGTGTCCAGAGCATCATTATGGTAAATTTAAGAAATCCTCAGCTTAAAATTGTCTCTTTCAATTGCACATAATGTAGGTAACTTCATGACTAAATGTTATAGACCAAGCCTTTTGTTGGCTTTGTTTTTTTTCTTACCATAGTCTCTAGGACATTTTCTATTTTGTGTTTGGTTAAGATGCAGGACAAGATGATGAGCTGCAAATGCAGCTCAATTTTTTGTATTAATCTTCGTGTTGTGGAACTTAATTACCAAATTAAAAACAAGATGGTATCCTTGCCATCCTTGGAAAAGGGATGGGGGCCCTCGAGGTGAATGCTAGCCCCCTGGGAGGGGTGGGGGGGGGGTAGGGTGGTGGTAAGGGGTTCCTGGGGAAAGCTGCTGGGAGAGGAGGCCCTTCCCTGGGCAGAGCTACCTCCCACCTGGCAGGCCCGGCTGGGAGCCAGGAGCCACGCTTCCTCCCGCATCCAGAGCCTGGGAGGCCCTGGGTGGGGGGTGGGGGGGATGTCAGTCAGCTGACACTGCCTCCTGCTCTCTCTATCTGAGAGTGGGATCTGCATTTTCTAAGCCAGTTGGCAGCACGCACCACAAACAGCAACGCACCGCAGGCCTGCGGTATAGACTGTCACCCTGTGATAAGTGTGCCAGCTCAGTGGTGCAAAGGTTTTCAGATACCCTCCCTTGGGCTATCGTTCTCTTCCTCCTCCTCCCCTCTCCCCCGCACACCCCGAGCATCGGGCTCTCCAGTGCCCTTCTCCAAATAGTCACAATAACCCATCCCGGCCAGTGATGCTTAAAATTGAACCATGGTTCAGGGGAGCAGTAGGCTCTCCCTGCAAGCACCCTAATGTGTTAAACAGCCATGCCAGGTAGCTCTCTCCCTTCTCAGAACCAACTACTTATAGAGACCATCTGTCAGTGGAAGTTCGTTTTTATGCAAGTTCTCTAACCTAGCCTTGGAAGGATAAACAAACTCTGTACTTAGATAGTTTTCTCTAAGAGCAGCGTCTCCCTAATCGTCCCCTCAAGCCGCCTGCTTCCGCTGGAGGCCTAGAAACAGGAGAGGAGCCGGGTTTTGGAGCCGTCTGGTGACTGAGCACCTACCTCCAACAGGACCACGTTTGTACAGCTGAGGCTTGACATGCAGAGCCCTTTAGACGGTTGGAATTATTTCATTTGGCACCACGATTGCCTCAAATGATACATATTTTCAGGGAAAGAAACACTGCGAAAGAAAACTTGAACCAATAGGGACATTTATTCTCCAGGTTTAAAATTAATTTCCTGTATTTCTCTGGCTTTAAAAAAAAATTCTATTGGAACTGCAACTTTATGAGAAGAAAAATCAAAAACTATTTCTTTTACGCTGAGCCCAGTATCAGATGAAATGGAAATGTAAGGATTTCCTTAGCGTTAACCCGCTGGAATTCTCCAGCTGAGAACTGAGGTCTGCAGGCTGTTTTAGGTTAAGACCTTGCTCCACTCCATGTTAGGTAATCAGATGTCATTTAGGCAAAATAAATGAGAAGTACTCAAGGAATCAGAAGAGGTGAAAGAGCAGAATCTGGTTTGGATAAAAGTTTAATTCTTCAGTTCCAAGAGGCAGAGCCCTTCGAAGATGCTGAGCAAAGTCAGACAGGAGGGGCCGAGTAATGAAGATGGATGCAGCTTGTTATCAGCAGGCCGTTTGCTAGGGCTTGACGTAACCTCAAACATTGCAGATAGCTCAATGGCACTTGCCACTAAACCCCTAATTAATGAATAGCAGGCCCTAAATTAACAATGTGCATTTACAGACGAATTCTGGGCACTCATTAAACGATGGTCAAATACCAAGCAGCAACTGTTGGCTTACTCCTGCTGGATTGCTCCATCCACCGGGCGTTTGGGAGGAGTGGTCACCAGGGCTTTCCTGTCTGCTAGGCCTGAGACCAGCTGCGCAGCAGAGAGGGACGCGCTGCTGCTCGGGGAGGGAAGGGGCGAGGAGATGCGAGCTCAGCTTTGAGCGGGAACACCTGTGCTTGCCATTCTTAGGGGCGCAGAAACCATCTCTGATTTAGCTGGTGCAGCCAATAAAAGTTAAAAAAAAAAAAAAGAAAGAAAGTAAAAAGTTTGAATCCTAACCAACTCTGCCAGGGGAGGAAGGAGACTTTGCAGAGAGCAGCCCCACAGTGCACTTTCGTGGGCGGGCTGGAATGCGCTCTGGGGGCGGAGGGTTGAGACAATGTGTAGATTTGTTTGGCAAAAGCTTCATTAATAAACAATTAAGGGCTTGTGGTGAGGGAGCTGGGGTCTGGCTGCAGCCTCCTCCTGACGGCCCCTCCACTGAAGCAGGAGGCCCCAGCCCCAAAGCCGCCCAGGCCCTGTGACCAGAGCCAACCAAAAGCGCTTTCTGCAGCAAACGGTAGCCAAGCTAATTATCTAGCACCTTCTGTGGGGGGTTTTCCTCTGGATTTCGAGGAATAAAAATGGGGAGCTGCGGGCTTGTAATGTCGCAAGGATGTAGCCCCCATGTGGGAAGGTGTATATATGACTATTAAATAATATTATTACCTTCAAGGCGTGCAGAAGTGAAATAAAGATGGAAGCCAAGTATGAGTAAGAAATTGGAAAGTAAATTAAGTGGAAAAGAAACATTTTTTAAGCTTTTGTGGGAGGTGGCAATAAAAAAGACTCTTGCAAAGCCATGGTGAGGAGTAGAATGGATTTAAGGGGAGAGGATGTTCAGCAAACATCTCCCCTTGAGTGGTGTCTGCTCTGGCTAAAATCCTGAGGCGGGGCCCTTCTGTCGTGAAGGGAAAGCATCTGAGGTTTATGAGCGGTCACTCTCCGGAAGCATCCATGCTAAAGAAAGCACAGCTGCCTGCCCGCTGAGGGCACAGGGCAGAGGCTGTGCAACAGCCTGGGCAAATTCCCCAGGCTGCAGTGCCAGGATCCATGTATGGTCAAAAGCAAAGGCATTCTCTCGTTCCTGTGTATCATTCCCACATCCGGCTTTTCAAATTGGAGTTTGCATACTTTTAGGGACAGTGTATTCCTATGGCCCGTAGAGGCACTATGAAAGCAAACCAGTTGCCAAAGGAGAAAAAAACCCCAAGCTCTTCATCTGAAAACACCAAAGGGACTTGTGTTGGGGCCGTGGCTAGGGGATGGGGGTGCTGGACTCCACACGTCTGCCATCCAAATATTCCTAAGTAATGAATGGGTAGGAATCGAACTGAGGGGAGGGGTGGTGAGGGGAACAGGTGTTTCCCTTTTCCCAAGGGCATTTCTCATTTATTATATATCTAGTCAAAAGTTTCTTTTTGAGCAGACTTTGTCACATCTAGCCAAACAGCGGCTGTGTGAAAAAAAGCACCTTAAGCAATCATTTTAAGAGCTGCCCTCATTCCACATTGTGTGACTGAATACAAATCCTTTATACTCCCCAGTTTGATGATGAAATGGAGATTTAACCTCTGCTTGCCATCATTATCAGTTCACTGAGTTTCTGAGTCTAAACCACAAAGCTCCTGAAAATGTAAGTTACTGGATGTTTGCCCTCGCCCCATTCCCCCCACGCCCAAAGCAAGCCAAATACAGAGCTTACTGGGAGGGGAGAAGATCAATAGGAAACAGTTTCTTATTACAACATTCCCCTGGATTTCTCAGAACTCCATCCATGGTGCATTTCTACTCCCAGTGGTCATACAATTAGGGGGAAAAATAAGTGAACTTCAGACAATAAAAGAGAATGAGCAAAGGACAGACGCGAATCACAGTATCTTTTTCTGCCTCCATTATAATCTGTATAACCCAGCTCATCACGGCATATGTGTATAGGCCACATTTCCTCGGGTTTCAAAAGCCTGGTGGTTCAGTCAGAAATGTATGTCACAATAGAGCAACAAAAGAACTGTCCCTTTCCTAACTCTCGCTGGCAACATCTCGAGATTCCCTGGTCCATTTTCTGATTCACGGGGTCGCCAGAGTGTGTCTCATGTGTGTCCCAAATCACTGCTAGTGTCCTCTGCTTCCACTTTATGGCATTTCCTCAACTTTCTGTCATTCCTGACTCCTAGAATGACACTCCAGATGTGAAAATTGACATCAATCCCCTAGGCCAGATATTTCCATCCCGACATAGTCTCTTTTAAGAGTGTGACCTTGGCCTTGAGAAGCTTTCCTGGACCTAAATAAAAGGAGCCCATTCTTCCTCCATCTAACATATTATCTAGGAAGTTAAAGCCTAGCAATTTATTCTTGGGAAGGTCTTCTCCTTGGGGGGGGGGGGGGGGGGGGCAGCTATTGTCCAACCTGACAGCCATTAATCCTCTTCTCTGTCCAAAGAAAGCTTCATCAGCTCATTTCACAAACCCAGATAAACATGTCTAGGTATACCCATGTATACAGTAGAGACCCTTATTCCGTGATCCTCAAATACACATGATTAGGTGAAATAATTTTTCCAAAAATGGTGTTACCACATACAGGATAATATATTGACCCAGTTGTCAGCTTTATCCTTTAACACCAGTATTTTTGTAGGACTGCCTCTTGTAGGAAGGAAATCCTACCTGCTATAACAAAAGAACCACAAAATACATTAATTGATAAAACATAACAGTTTATTTCTCACTCGAGAAACCCCAGAATGAGTGCTTTTTCAAGAAAATGATCCAGGGCCCCAGACTCATTCCATATCATAGCTCCACTATCTTTAACACATGGCCCCCAAGGTCACTACACTCTTTTACATCAAACTGAAAGAAGGGGGAAGAGAAGCACACTGTTTCTTTATGCCCTCTACTCAACCTCAACACACTGCATACAATCCATTGGTGAAAACCAATTGTGTAATCATTCCTAGATGTAAGGACTGGGGAGCTGAAAATATAGTCCAGGGCTGGGAACTCATTTCTAATCAATAACTCTACACTCTGGAAGATGAGCATAAATGTTGAGGAAAGCCAAGCACCACTACTACTACTACTACTACTACTACTACTACTACTACTTCTTCTTCTCTTCTTCTTCTTCTTCTTTCTTCTTCTTCTTCTTCTTCTTCTTCTTCTTCTTCTTCTTCTTCTTCTTCTTCTTCTTCTTCTTCAAAAACTTTGTTTATTCATGAGAGACACAGAGAGAGAGGCAGAGACATAGAGAAGCAGACTCCATGCAGGGAGCCTGATGTGGGACTCAATCCTAGGTCCCTGGGATCACATCTGAGCCAAAGGCAGAAGCTCAACCACTGAACCACCCAGGTGCTCTAAGCACTTCTGCCAGAATACTAGACTGATTATATATGTGTGTGAGTTACATATTATTTGTATGCATATAAACAAAAGAACTGTAGCAGTATGTATTCAATTTCAATTTGCCCTTATTTTGAACTTTTTATGTTCCAGGTGTATTTAGTTCTTACCATAAGCCAAAAATGAGATAGGTGCACAGTCCAAAAAGAGGAAGTATGGAATCTTAGGAAAACTGTTGAAGAATAAACATGAGTTGGAGAAGATGGTATCAGTGGGAATAGTAGAATGAAGACCTCCAAAACTCTGCTCTGTCATAAAACAAAAATAACACTGGCAAAAAAAAACTGTCAGAATAAAAATTTTCAAAACTCTGGAAATTAACCAAAGGCTTGAATTGAGGAGTGTTTACTCAAGAAAAACAGCTGACTTTCCATAAGAACAGCAAGCTTTATGGTATTACAACTTGTCCTAGTCTCATCCTACTCTGCTTAGTGCTGATGTAAACTTGAAAACCAACAATTCCACAATTAGAGTAAAATCCAGCAGTCTAGCAGGCACTGGAGGGGTCCCAGTGAACTGTCATTATTTTACCAGTCTGCCAATTTCCTGAAAACCTCCATTTGAAGGATTATCTTTATTTGACCTGACTCAGACCTCACTTGGGGTGAAAAGACTTTCCTCTGAAGATGTTTATCAAAAACAATCAACAGCAACCGTACAACATTGCAGTTACCTGAGGTAGTGATAATAGTTGGGACAAATAAGAAGCTAACCAAAAAATTTTAAAATCTTGGGAATGATATTCTCATTGCAGTTTTAAAAATTCTGACATATTGCTGGGGATCTAGAAACCCATGTACATGTATAGAGTTTACACATTTCTAGGTAAGAGCTGAGAAGGTCCTAAACTCACATGTCTGGCTAATCTTGAGGCTCTCTGGAAACAAGATGCAAGGGTAATGTAGAGTTGTTGTAAACCTCCAACCTGAGTGTTGAAGTTGGACCCCAACACATGCAAAACCCTTCAGCAAAGGCTGGGAGACTTACTGGTTCCAGGTATTTAAGAAAATCTCTTTCTAATCATTAGGCTTCCACTAAGCTAACCGAATGGAGATGTCAGTGGCTAAACATGACAAATAAAACAGATTTTAAAAATTAGGTCAAGAGGATCACTAAGTAAACAAACAACAACAAATTCTGGGTCTGATTTCTGCAGTTGCCATGTTATATTACTTTAAACATGCATTTTTCAACAAAGCTGTGAAACATGTAAAAGAAAAAAAAATCAAGAGAAATTGTCCTTGAGGAAGCCCAGATGTTAGACTTAGTAGATAAAGACTTTAAATCAGATATTTTAAATATGTTCAAAGAATTGAAGGACAAAACATCTGAGGAATTAAAGAAAAGTATGAGAATGATGGCTTCACTGTATAGAAAATATCAATAAAGAGCCATTTCTATTTTGAAAGCACAAATAGAAATTCTGTAGTTGAAAAGTGCAATAATTGAAATAATTCCCTAAGAGGGGATCAAGATCATATTTGAGTTGGCAGAGGAAGGCATAAGTGAACTTGATGATTGAGATGATACCATCTGAAGAACAGAAAGAAAAAAGAATGAAAGAAAATGAGCAGTCTGAGATACTTGTGGCACACCAGAAAGGTTATCAACATATGCAAAATGGGTGTCCAGTAGGAGAGAGAAAGAAGCAGAAAAAAATATTTGAGGAAATCATGGCCCAAACTTCCTCAAAATGATCAAAAACATTAATCCATACATCCAAGAAGCTCAATCCTACAAATAGGATAAAACTCAAAAGGATCCATACCTAGATACACTGTAATGAAATTTCTGAAAGACAATGAGAAAATCTTGAAAGCAGTAAGAGTGAAGTGATTTATCATGTTCAGGGAATCACCATTAAGATTAATATCTGATTTTTAAATATAATACCTTAGAGGCCAGAAGCAAATGAGCTAATTAATGTATTTGACATGCTGAATTAAAAAAAAAGACTTAACAAGCAATAATTCTATATCTAGGAAAACTATCCTTCAGAAATAAAGGAAAAATCAAAACACTCCCAGATGAACAAAGCTGAGAATTTGTCACTAGCTGACATGTCCTACAAAAAATACTAGAGAATCCTTTATGATGTAAAGAAAGGACACTAGACAGTACAACAAATCGACATGAAGAAATGGAGAGCATTAGTAAAGGTAACTACTGGATAAATATAAAACACAGTATAAATTTATTTTCTGTTTGCAATTTTATAAGATTTAAAATAAAACTGCGTAAGGAAATAATTATAGCTGCTACTAGGCAAATAATGTATAAAGATTCATTTATATGACAATAATGTAAGAAAGGAGAGGGGCAGGAATGTAGTAGCTAGGAACAAAGTTTTTATATACTGTTGAAATTAAGTTGGTATCCATGCAAACTAAATTATGATAAATTATGATGTTAATTGCAATCCTCATGGCAACCATTAAGAAAATATTCTAAGAATATAGTAAAAGAAACAAGGAGATTAAGATGCCATGCTAGAAAATATTTATATAACACAGAAGTCATTAATGAAAAAATAGGAACAAAAGAGTCATATGGCATACAGAAAACAAATAGAAAAATGGCAGACATCAATCCTACCTTATTGGTAATTATATTAAATACAAATTGATTAAATACTCCCATTGGGCAGCCCCGGTGGCTCAGCAGTTTAGCGCTGAGCTAAATCCTAGATCCTAGAGCCCTGGGATCGAGTCCCACATTAGGCTTCCTGCATGGAGCCTGCTTCTCCCTCTGCCTGTGTCTCTGCCTCTCTCTCTCTCTCTCTCTCTCTCTCTCTGTATCTCTCATAAATAAATAAATGAATAAAATCTTTAAATACTCCCATAAAAAGACAAAAATCAGCAGAATGGATTTTATAAAGCATGATCCAACTATATGCTGTTTACAAGTGACAGACTTTAGATTCAAAGGTGGAAATAGGTTAAAAGTAAAAATGTGACAAAATATCTACCATACAAATAGCAACTGGAAGAGACTTTGTGTGGCAATATCAGACAAAATAGACTTCAGGACAAAAGTTGTTACTACAGACAAAAAAGCACACTTTAACAAAAATATCAATCTAACATAATTTTGGGGCACCTGGGTGGCTCAGTAGTTGAGTGTCTGTCTTCAGCTCAGGTCATGATCCTGGGGTCCTGGGATCTAGTCCTGCATCAGGCTCCACACAGGGAGCCTGCTTCTCCCTCTGCCTATGTCTCTGCCTCTCTCTCTGTGTCTCTCATGAAAAAATAAATAAAATCTTAAAAAAAAAGGACATAATTTTAAACATTATATACCTAACAACAGAAAACCAAAATCTATAAAGCAAAAGTATATTTTATTCCTTCTTGTGGCTGAATAATATCCACTGCATTGATATGACAGGTTTTACTTATTATATAACACATGAATCTTGAAAACATTATGCTCAGAGAAAAAAGCCAGACACAAAAGGCCTCATATTGTATAATTGAATAAATATGAAGTGTCCACAATAGGCAAATCCATAGAGATAGAAAACAGATTTGTGATCATAGGAATTATAGGGATGGGAGATGGGTAGTGATTGCTAAGAGGTACAGTTTTCCAAAAACCTTAGAACTACTTCAGTGCTTTCCTTTTTTATTTATTCTAGGTGAAGAAGAAACACATAGTGGAAAAAAAACCAAGCTAACAAATTTCAGTGTTAGACATACATGCAATCAAATCTCCACTCACCCCTAACCCACGATGTGTGTGTGTGAGAAATATTAAGTTAAAATGTATTATAATTTTTAAATTGATATAACCCACATATTTCAAAATATTTATTTGGACTTTGATATTTGTAATAGTTTTCTTTATTGCTGCATAATAAATTACCACAAGGTAATTTTATTTATTTATTTATTTATTTTAAGTAATTTTATTTATCTGTTTTAAAGGCTTAAAATAACACAAATTTGTTATCTCACAGTTCCCATGGGTCAGGGGTCAGGCATTGATGAGTTGGGTCTTCTGCTCAGTGTATCACCAGGCTAAAATCAAGGTGTCAGCAGGAGCTACGGATCTCATTTGGAGCTCAGAGTCCTCTTCTGAGTTAATTGGAAGAATTCTGTTCCTTGAGGTTATAGGACTGAAGCCTTCAACTCCTAAAGGCTCCACCCTTCCCTACCATGTGGCCTGCTCTACAAATAGAAGTTTCTTTTTTCATACCTAATAGAAAAGCATCTCTACTGCTTTTTCTGATTCTGATTTCTAGACTCTGTTGTAATGTCTCATATAATTGGTCAGGTCCATCCACAATAGTCCTTCTTTTGATTAATTTAAGGTCAACTGCCTGGAGATCTTAATCACAACTCTAAAATCCATTCATCTTTACCATACCATGTAACCGTGTAACCCAATCAAAGGAGTGACTATCTCATCATCCTCACAGGTCCAGTCCCTACTCAAAGAGAGAGAAATATACCAAGTACGGGTCACTGGGATTATCTTAGAATTGTACCTACTACAAGTAGGCTGTTCTGTGTATTTCCACTATGTATGGGGCTTGCTAAGGTATGAGTATATACAAGTATGGTCACTGTTTAGACACCATTTGGGGAGACTTAGTCAAGCCATACATCATCAGAGCTAAACTCCGCTTCAGCACAGGACCTAATAGTAGCTTCCAAACCTGGCTGCCCATCTGAACAACCTGGAGATTTCCTCCCAGAAATCTCTTCTTTTTTTTTAAGATTTTATTTATTTATTCATGAGAGATAAACAGAGAGAGAGAGAGAGAGGCAGAGACACAGGCAGAGGGAGAAGCAAGCTCCATGCAGGGGGCCTGACATGGGACTCCATCCCGGGTCTCCAGGATCAGGCCCTGGGCTGAAGGCGGCGCTAAACCGCTGAGCCACCCGGGCTGCCCACCTCCCAGAAATTCTGATTCAGTGTCAAAGCTGATACCTCTACACACACACACACACACACACACACACACAAACTCTCTATATATTTGAGAAGTTCCTCATGAGCAGCAAGGGTTGATACTCTAAAGCTCTATAACCCACAATTAATGGAGAAAAATAAAAAGAGTACTATGAACAAACCCTATGTGAGCTTGTTAAATAATTAAATTTATACACATACATAACTAGTTACAATATTTAATTTAATCACAATTCTTCCTCACTTTTTATTCATAAGGAAAAAAACTGTAGCATAGAAAAGGAAACCTGTGGTTTCAATGTCAGATATACCTGAAATCAAATCTCCATTCCACTTGCAACTCATTCTTAATCTCCATAAATTACTCAAGCCTCAGGTTCAGGTTCCTCACTAACAATGTGGGGATATCAATACCTGTGCCACCACGCTCTAGGACGATGGCAAGGATGAAACTGTCCAGCAAACTCTTCTTAAACACACATCGCTAGAGGAAAATTGGAATCTTCATTCTCCAGTCTCCTTGACTTCTGGGCTGCAGCAATTCCTTGGGTTTGTCCTGGAGCATCCTGGGAGAACTGGTTCTCCTGTCCCCATATTTTGGGAAAGGCAAGGAAAGCTTTCTAAAGCAGAACTGCCCATCTTTCTCAGGCTGCCTTCTATTCCCACTGTTCAGCCTCCCCTTTGTGGGCTCTGTCCGACAGGGAAAGAGCAGTACCTCTATGCATATTAAAGGTTGTCTGTAGGTGGAGGGTATAAGTTCCCTACAAATTTGTAATACCATATAACACTCCTCCCTCACATTGCATGACACATAAATTGGGCACGCATGGCCAATTGCAGCACGACATACCACTCCTGCACCCACCACACTATACTACCCTTTGCACCCGCCCACCTGGTTAGTCATGATTAGCAAAGCCTCAGAACCAGCTCACTGCCACTGGCTTGCCTAGTGCTTTGCACCCAATACTTCACTTCTGCCACGGGGAGAGGTTAGGAAAGGCAGGACAAGTGGTCTGATCTGAGGGAAAGGGAAATATAGACTTCCGCATAAAATCAGGACATTAACATTTGGGCGTTCATTTTCTTAAACTTTCAAATAATAATAATACTATTTTATCTAACTTAAAGGATTGTTCAGAGCATAAAACGAGATAATAGATGTCAGATGCACTTTGTATTCTGTGAGGCACTATATAGTCACATTTTAAGGGCAAAATCTCAAGTAACATTAGGAGAGAGTGAGTCTCATTCCCCTCAAATATTTTCCCATGTGGCATATTATGCTGTTATCTTGAATTGTGCATGTGTAAATCGCTCTATTGGACTATAAGCTCCTTCGGAGCAGAGATGTCTTGTTGGTTCAGAATTTGGGCTTTGATGAGAGTGGGAGTCATGATCTGAGGTACCGGGGGAGGGGGGGGGTAGATGCTTCTTTGTCTATAATGGATAGCCCAGAGCCACGGCATAGCACTAGAATGGAAGACCCAGGAAGGCAGGGAATTTAGACTCTTTGGTTTATTGCTATTACACCAGTACTTTAGAACTGTGTCTGATAGAGTAAATACTCCATAAATATTTGTTGAGCAATGAATAAGCAAGTGTTTGTTGGATTGAGCTACAATAAGGTAAGTTTTGATAGAGTAACATGGCTGCTGCCTTCACCCCTAAGGGGGCTGCAAGCAAGGCTTCTTCAGAGCCTCAGAGATGCTCTCTCTGTGTGTTCTCTTCTCATCCTCTCAGAATGGCTCTCCCTCCCCCTATCCGCCTCTCTACATTTCTCTAATGCTTCTCACCCCCACACATCATACTGTCCTGCAACTGCTCAAAACCCTTGCTTGGAATTTAGCCCAGGCCTCCCCGTTTATGCTCCCAAATCACCTTTACTCTCCAGCTCCTTCTATTCACCACCTCTCCCATCAGCCTTCCTGCCCTGATGGGTCACAGCAACTTGAGAAATTGCACCCATACATTGTATGGAGAGGGTAGCTGCTTCTGCGTTTTTGTCTCCAGTTTCTTGAGTACCCTTTCTGCCAGAGGTCCCAACACCCTTCCCCCAAATTTCCATAGTAAACTCACCCCACCACTTATATTTCATCATTTGCTACTTACCACCTACCTCATTGAAAGTATCTTATATTAGTAAGGGTTCCCCAAAGAAACAGTACTAATATATATATATATATATATATATATATATATATATATATATATATATAAAGATATACATTATAAATAATTGGCTCACATGATAGTGGAGGCCAAGAAGTCCCCAGATCTGCAGTCAGCAAGCTAGAGACCCAGGAGAGCTGATGGTAAAATTCCAGTCTGAAGGCTGGAAGGCCTAAGACCCAGGAAGGGCTGATGTTTCACTTTGAGTCTGAGGGCTGGCAAAAGCTGATATCTCAGTTCAAAAGTGGGTCAGGCAGGAAGAATTCTCTCTTACTCGAGGGAGGCTCAGCCTTTTGGCTCTATTTGTGCCTTCAATTGATTGGGTAAGGCCCACCCACATTAGGAAGGGCTATCTGCTTTACTCAGTCTTATCAGTCAAATGTTAATTACAAAACACCCCTACAGACATACCCAGAATAGTGTTTGACCAAATATCTGGGTACCCCATGGCCCAGTCAAGTTGACTCATAAAATGAACCATCACAGATGTGTAATTATCACCTTAGGCACCTACTAAACCCTAAAATAAGCTTTTCTGAGGCATATATTTTCTTCTTGTCTTCTAGAATTAAAGGATGGCCCTCACAAGGCAAGTGCTATGAAAGGGAAGAGGTTCACCACCCCAACCTCTGTCTTATCTCACTTCCCAAGCCTGGGGCGCCAGAACTGACCTGAGGTAGGATTGCACCCTCCCTAAAATGACCTTCCTAAAGCCTGCAAGGAAGAACCACTGGAGCTGCAACCTCTTTTGTTCTCCCTCTCTGTTCAGCACAACCACCTTAATGAATGTTGGCTTGGCACCTAAAGCCCACTGACCCTTTTCTTTGAAGTAGCTTACCATGGCTGCCGGATGGCCAACCAGCCCAATCACCAACATTCATGTCATTAAATGTGTCACATAAATAGCATTGCAAGTTTGATTAGTACTAAATACTGTGATAAAGTCGAAAAGACACGGACACGCAAGCAGAAGACTCGCGCTTGAATACTGACACCATCACTTGCTAGAAATAAGCAAACGAACAAAACACTCAATTCACGGAGTCCCAGTTTTCTGGTCTGTTTCCTTATCTACCTCGCAGCACCATTGTGAGCATCAATGAAATTGTGCTCAATCTTGGTAACAGAAATTCTTGCTAAGTGATAATATTATGTTATGTTATGTACTACCTTTTTAACACTAGCATGTATGTACTGTGAAATACTAAAATCGTGTGCTGTTCAGTTATTTTGCATCTTCACGACTTGTTTTTTATAACCCTCCACTCATTACTGAAATAAATAAATAAATAAATAAATAAATAAATAAATAAATAAAGTAAGTGTAAAAAGCCTCTGAAAGACAGGAACTTCAAACAAAGTCTGCTATAAAGCCCCAGGAACCAAATAGAAAAGGGAGGAAAGAAATACAGCCAAACTTTGGGAGATGCAAAAATCAAAGGGCAGAAATGGCTGTGCATAGCTGCAACTAATAGGAAGTGCATTGTCCTTGGAGGGGGCATTTTGTTCACCATAGCAGGACAGAGATACTGCGCTTTAAGAAAGGCCTCCATTTATCATAAAAATGATATCGGGTATCATGCAGACCAGCTGTGAGGCTCTCCAAGGGTGAAAAAGACAGGACAAATTGTGTCCAAGTGTCGAGGGAGAGAGGGTCACAACTCTTCCAGTGCAGCCTCAGAGCCCATTGGGCAGCAACAACAAAACGGCCTTGACTCAAATGCCGGCAAAGCAAAGGTGGGGTCATGTCAGAAGGCATACGCAGGGAAAATTCATATCTCTGCTTTATAATGGATGTTCTCTTGTACTCAAAAAGCTTTGGTGAATTATGAAAGACATTTATCAGACATTAGAAAAATTCCAACGTTGGAAAAATTTACCACCATTTATCAGAGACTTGAAGCTACAATGTATTTTTCACTATGTGATATGGAAACACATGTGCAGTGAGTGGGTGGGTTTCTGGTTCAACACCAAACCCACACTGTCCTACTAGTAATTGGATTCAGCCGAATACAGGACAGTGCACTCCAGGGCACTGAGCATCTTAAAGCTAGAAACAAAACTCATTCCAAATGATACTTAAGCCCAACAATGACAACTGAATCCCCCATGCGAGATAACTTAACCTTCGGTATCACATTGTGATGGGGGCAATAGGCTTGAACATGACCAAGTCAAATGCACCCAGCATTCAACTGTAAACAGGACTGACTCCATCTCAGACCTGTTCTCTCAATCTAAATTCACAGAGGCTTTTCACTTCTAATTGCATCTGCTTCTCCATGGCCCGATCAGTCCTTAATTGCATCTAATTGATCTCCATTTGTACCCTTGAATTGGTGAATCACAACCTAATTTAGAAATGCAACAGTGTTCTACATCTCACTGCCTCTTTTGATGCTCCCGACAGTTGTGTGGAAGTATCGGGCATGTCTGGAAGAATCCTTTCAACCTCCTCCTACGTATGAAAAAACTAGGTCAAAGAGGAGCCACCCCGAGGTCTAACCAACCACTGCTAAATCCCAGAGCTGATAAGAGCGTCCAGGTTTCATGACTCCCTAGTCCAGTGCTCCTTAAAGATGGAAAAGAACTTCTTGGATCTTAGGGCTCTGAGACCCTCACAATGTGCTCCTCTGGGACATCTCGTAATTTCCTCTTCAGGAGCTCCTTAAGAATAGTATAAAGGCATATCCAGCTGGAACCATTTACACAAACTGTACAGCCTGGAGGCAGGGGATGGACTTAATGACCCTAGGCTAATCAATTCCTGCTTCCTAACACAAGGAGTGATTGCAAAGTAATGATCCACCAGCCCCAGACAAACATCACAGTTATACATTAAATGAAGTTTCTGATTCCTCATTCCATGATAAATGTATGGTTAATCCTGATTCCTGATCCATCATAAATTGCTCTTCTCTTCAGGGTCACTAAGTGACATTTGACTGTGAGTTGTAGAGGAAGTTGAGCGCAAGAGCTTCAGCTGGAGTGGGTGCAATCTTGTAGGTATTGTAAGTGTTCGCATTAATCTGTTGCCATCTGTCTTTATTTTGCTAACCCACTCAATCGGACACCATAAATGTTAACAGACATAAAAATGCTTTTCTTCAACATTAGGCACACATATCTTCTTGCTTCACCTCCTGAATGTCAGACAGCCCCTGATTACCGTAGGCAATGCCATGATGATCCCCTAGCTCCCTGAAGTGGCTCTGAACAGCGATGCCATATAAGGCATTGTTCCAAATCCACAACCGGTTTTTGGAGTCCATTTCAAGGCTCCAATGCTCCTGTACTTGGCAGCAGATTTCTCCCCTTCTTTCAAAGAAAGATCCAGAATGCAACCTTTAGCTCATCCTCTGAGAATGTGGATTCAAGCTGAGGTGGTGAAGGTTAAGCCAAATGCTTTTTATTCAAGCAGATCGTGATGGAGACAGCTATCCTCCTACCTCTGTCCTTCACCATCTTACACATCAAAAACCAGAAAAGACCTTGTGTTCTTGCTACTATCTAGTACATGGGAAAGGCATTCATTTGATGATTTGAGTAAAAAGGTTCTAAACAAGATCCTTGCCCTATAATTTCTAAGAAATCTGCCATCTCTAGGCCATTCAGGGCTGACTTTGAAGTCTTTATCACCCTAATTTACTTTGGCAACATTTGAAAGGATTGAATAATCTTAGAAGTCTATTTTGCTGAGATCTTTCATCTGCAGTGTGGGGGTGCTGTGGTGTACCACCCCGATCTACCCTGTGGGACTAAGACACTCATTCCCTCAGCTACTGCCAGTGTTGGCCACTTGCAACTCTCAGCTGAGCGCCTTACTAGGACTTGCTCTAGATTCACCTCACCCGGGGTCATACCCTATCCCCAGGGCCACCCACATCCCATGACTGGCCACACTGTAGGGGTGTAAAGGCCCAGTCCCCTGGCCCCAAGTGAAGACAACTCTGCAGAGGTAGCTCAGCTTCAGAGATCCCCAAAGGGCCCTATGATGAGGGTCACAGAACTCAGAGCCTTTGTTGGGATTGTATCACAGTTTGACTTCTCTCTTTCCACAGTCTGATTCCCATCCCTTTCCCCAAAGGCAGAGCACTACCCAGTACATTCTCTGAGTCTGTATCCTGAAGAACTTGACTTACAACATGAATATTTGAAAGATAATGGATTTCTGAACTGGAATCAAATGCACAGCAGTTTGTTGGCTTGTTTTTACTCCTCTTTTCAGTAATGACTGATAATTTTGAGCTTTGGACTAGGGGGAACCTTAATTCTAGAAAATAGTTTTTGCAGGTGACAAGAGAACATTGTTAAGGCTGGTAAAGAATATATAAGTGTTACTCTTTCAAACGCAAATAAATTTATAGCATTAAATACTATGTCATTATGAATCAATTGCCAAGTCTGTATCAGTTGAAATGGAGGTCTCTGTGTGGAAGAAGGTAGAGACAGCTCATATTCCTCGAGTACTCATGCTCTTTGTCTGAATTTCCTATCTCCTCTGAAGGTCAGAACATTGGGAGTTTCACTCTCCCACCCTTCTCTTCCTCTCTTCAGGGACCAAATCCTGACGGGTGAGGCCAAGTATTATGATTTTTTTTTTTTTTTTTTGGTAGTAATAGGATCAGAAGGGAGGGTACTCAGTTACATCTCAGCCTCCAGTCCTCCTACAAATGAGTATGGGATTGGAGGGCCCTATTTCTTTTCCCTATTTTCCTCCAGCCTATACAATTTGTCATACCTCTAGACTTATTTTTTTTTTGCCTCTGTTAGTCATCTCCATTTATCTCCAGGGATGTTATGAAAACCAAAAATGATTGAAGTAGAGAGGGTTTTAATTTATTAACTGGAAAACATGTATTTCCAATATTGCCATTAGAAGGAAGGGAAAGTGATATGAAACTAAGATAATAGCCCAAAGTTTCACAACTCCCAAGCTGTTATGAGGCATTTTATCACTCTGACCCATAATTACTGTCTGCATCTATCTGGTTCCATTCAGGCATCCAGTGGGAAGACAAGAAGACTAGAAGCCAATTCCAGAATGGTATGCTTTTGAAATCATTAACTGTATCAGTGCCTCTTCCTAGATAAAGTGGGAAATGCCCATAAATCATCACCATTTAGCCAAAATACTTACAAATCGCTTGGTGACCACTGTATGTTACTTCAGTTTTTGTAGATGGTTGCTTAGTTATAAGTTCATAATTTTAAAATTCATTTACAAAGACAAGGTAAAGCAGCAATCTAACATAAATGTTGGCCAAAAGTTAAGAAAAGAGATTGACCATACCAGCCAAAGGTATCTATAAATTCACTGTACTCCCTATCAAAATTCCAATGGCATTTTTCACAGAAATTTTTTTAAAACCCAAAATCTGTATAGAACGACTTAAGAATGGCCAAATGGCCAAAGCAATCCCGAGAAAGAACACATTTGAAGACATCACACATTCTGATTTCAAACTATATTACAAAGTTATAGTAATCAAAACAGTATGATACTGGCATAAACACACAGACTAACAAAACAGAATCTAGAACCCAGAAATAAACACACTCATGAGTGGTTTAATATTTGACAAGGGGGGCAAGAATACCCAATGGGGAAATGATAGTCTCTTCAAGAAATAGTGCTGAGAAAATTAGATATTCACAGGGAAAGAGTTCTTACACCACACACAAATATTAAATGGAAATGAATTAAAGACTTTAAACATAAGACCTGAAACCATAAAATTCCTAGAACAGAATATAGGGAAACTCTCCTCGACATTGTTCTTGGCAACAATGTTATTGATACCAAAATCACAAGCAACAGAAAGCAAAAATAGATAAGTGGGGCTATATCAAACTAAAAAGCTATTTGCAAACCATGTATCTCATAAGGAGTTAATATCCAAAATACATAAGGAACCTCATACAATTCAGTAGAAAAAACACAAGCACTCTGATTTAAAAAGTGGGCAGAGGCCCTGAATAGACATTTTTCCAAAGAAGATATATAAATGGTCAATGTGCACATGAAAAAATATTCCACATCACTCATCGTTGGGGAAATACAAATCAAAACCACAGTGAGCTAACACTTCACACCTATCAGAATGGCTGTTCTCAAAAAGGGCAGGAGATATAGCATTGGCAAAGGTATGGAGACAAGGGAACCCTTGGTCCCTGTTGGTCAGAGTGTTAACTGGGGCAGCCACAGGTCCTTCAAAAAATTAAAAATACAAGTACCCTATGATTTAGCAATCCCACTCCTGGGAATATATCTGAAGGAAATGGAAGCATTACCTTGAAGAGATAGATGCACTCCCGCGTTCATCACAGCGTGATTCACAATAGCCAGGGTATGGAAACAGCCTTATTTTCCCTCAGGGGATAAGTGGATATAGAAGATGATGGGGATATAGGTGCAGATATACAGATGATGGAATATTACTCAGCCATTAAAAAGAAGGAAGTCCTGCTGTTGGCAACAACACAGATGGTCCTTGAGGGCATTGTGGTCAGTGAAATACGTCAGACACAGAAAGACAAATACTGCGTGATCTCACTCGTATGTGGAATCTAAAAAAGTTGAACTCAGAGAAACAGAGAAGAATGGTGGCCAGGTGCTGGAGAGAGAAGGAAATTGGAGAGATGTTGGTCAAAGGGTACGAACTCTCAGTAATCAGGTGACTGCGTTCTGGGCATGTAGTGTGCAGCATGGTGACTCTAGCTAACAGTTCTGTATTTTGTACTGGAAAGTCGCTCATCGAGTACCCTTAAATGTTCTCACTATTTCAAAAATGGTAATTATGCGAGGAGACAGAGGTAACCTTACTGCGGTGATCATTTTGCAATACGCACGCATGGCAAGTCATCGCGCTGTAAACCCTAAACTGTCGCAGTGTTAGGTGTCAATTACCTCTCAATGAAGCTGGAAGAAAGTCAGAGAAAGGGGACCGAGGTGTGGGAAAGGTAATCATACAATGACTAAATGTCTATTTTTCAAAGGCTCTCATTGAAGCGTTTCTCTCAGGAATGCTGCTTTTGCAATTACATAGCAACAAAGCGTTTGAAATAACTTTTTGACACTCTAAGCATAAAAACTTACTGAGCTGAGGGATTTATAGAAAGCAACTCCCTTCGAACGCTTTCTGCCCAAATGCTAACGGCTGTTACAAACAACATGGAACATATATTCCCAAAGTTAGAGTGGGCTATGTCTCAGCTGAGAAAGGGTTAAATAAAGAGACTCCGATTCCAGCCAGACAGGGTCTGAACACCAATGAGAATTTCTTTAGATGATGTAATGCTTGAATCCCGATATCCTTCTGAAAAGAGCTTGTGGTTGGAGTTTCTCTGAACCAGACCGAACTGGCATTTCCTCCCATTCCAAGTCTCCTTCTCTGCCTCCTACACACTTTTCTTAGGTAGGTTCGCTCAGATGTATTAATGTCCTTTCCTGGGGTTGGACAAAAAGCACTTTTTGTAATTTGCGTTTGGATTCTTTCAGGGATTCTAGTCCACTGTCCTCCGTGGGCCCTTTTCGGTCTCATTGGTAACGACACAAGACTGAGTGATTAGAGAGAATTCAGAAAGACACCAGCTCCTCTCGGTCATCTCACTGAACAAACGCTGGCTCGTTCCACGTATGTTCTTTCTCAGATCTCCAGGGTGGGGAGGCTGCGACAACTGAAGACAGACCCACACTGGGAGCTACACAGCAGGTCAGAGAGTCGCCGAGGTCTGGGTGGCAGCTGTTGTTGCATGACCTCCTTTTCCACGAGGATGCTGCTGGTGACCAGATCAGTGGGACAGTTCCAGGTGACAGGCAGTCTGGTGAACTCAGGAAACCTCCATGAGGACACTCCGAAGCTATTCACTCTCTAAAAGCCCTCGCAACTGATGTAAGGCTGGATAGCACACATGAAGGGACAAGGGCAGTGCACTCTGCGTTTTGTTTTAAGACACCCTTTTAACTTAAATCCTGGAGCTATCAAGAGAGTGAGGCCCATAAAATGGCAGGCAAGTTGGGAAGGATTCTTAGAGCACAGCAAAAGATTGGCACATCTCCCAACTTGGCTGAGAAACAATTTCCTTTACACCAACTATTTTTAGATTTAAAAAAACCTTCTGAAAGAATTAATTCATCATTTACCACCCCATCAAATCGGACTTTAAAAATCTTGGTTAGCCAAGAACTTCTTCTAACTTGTTCCGTTCGGAATAAACTAAAACATAGACATTGGTTTTCAAAAGTCATGTGTGTCAAACACCACAGCCCTAAACGAACTCATATACAGGAACATTCTTTGGAAACAAACAAACACCAAAAAAAAAAACCCTATAAAAATGGAAGACATTACTATTTTTCAGATCATCAGCTCTTATCATCGTTATTGTCTATGGATAGCAGAGTCTCCGAGAGAACCGGAGACACATTTCTTTTCCTCTCCATTGTATCCTTAGCCTTTTGCACGGTGCCTGGAACATTATGAACATTCGATAAAGATCTGCTACGCTAAATTGAAACTGGAGCCCGCAAATGTTCATTAAGCATCTAGTATATTAGGCAACATGTTACTAGGTGATGGCAGAAAGGAACATAGAGACAAGTTTCTACCTTCTTGAGGAGGGGACTGGGTCTCAACAATCTCCAAGAGCTCTGTGACCCCAGACCACAAGGGCAGTGGTTGCAACCACAAATCCTTTGGGAGCCAGGCAGGGGACCTCAATGAGTGGAAGTAAGCTACTGATTTCTAGACAACACGAGACTGGGGCGCCTGGGTGGCTCAGTCAGTTAAGTATCCAGCTCTTGGTTCTGGCTCAGGTCCTGATCTCAGGCTTGTGAGATTCTTAAGATTTTCTCTCTCCCACTCTCTCGGCAAAACAAGACAAAAAAACAAAACAAAACAAAACAAAACAAAAAACCCCAGAAGATTAGAGTGAAAACTAGAGAATGCAAAGCTAACTTGAAATTATACTTTTTCAACTTCAAATATTTTGTCATCACTGTACTAACAAAAATAGTTTTGTCAAATTGCTTGCAGATTATTCATCCAGGAAAAGAAATGGAATTCTAACCCATGTTATAACACAGATAAACCTCGGAAACATTATGCGAAGTGAGGTAAACATAAAATAAGACACAAAAGGACAAATTCTGTATGATTCCACTTATATAAAATATCTAGCAAAGGCAAATTTATAGACACAGAAAGTCGATAAGAGGTTACCAGAGGCTGGTGGGAGAGGGAAGTGGGGAGCTATTGCTTTAATGGTTACAATTTTTATCCAAAATGATGAAAAACTTTTGGAAATAAATGGGGGGATGGTTGCATAACATTGAGAATGTAATTAATGCCACTGAATTTTACACTTAAAAATGGTTTAAGTGGCAAATTTTTACATTTTATGTATTTTATCACAATTTTTTTTCCAATTCTGGCAGATGGCTAGCCAGTTGAGACTCCTGAGTCCTGGCACAAGGATTTATTCAGTAATTGTTTGCCAAATAAATAAAGACGTGGTTTCCATTGCCCCCATGATATTCCAGAGTTTAGTGGAAATAGCACAATATTTCAATTCAGGCAGTTTTTGGTCTTGCTCTTTTACTAGCTAGCTGTGTAACCTTGGGTAAGTTACTTAATAACCTCCAGACCTCAGCTTTTCCATCAGTAATATGGTGTAATAGAGGGACTTACCTCCTAGGAGTATAGAAGATTGTATAAAATAATGCTTATAAAGCTCTATTCAGAGTGGCTGGTTCATTACTATTATCAGCTATTATTAACAGTAGATAGAGAATAAGAATTAACTGTTATTATTATTGTATTTATTATATATTAGATATTATTAGGACCACTAAAAAATTAATTATTTGCATTTTTGTTTCTGACCTGATGATTTATTTACCTGACAGTTATTATCTTCTTAGGAACTAGGGACATAGGAACACCAAGATGGAGTTCATAATCGTGTTCTTAAACATCTCATTGTAATCTAGTGACATTGCTGACTTGCTGAAAGTCCTTTAATGATCCCTTATGGTTTTAATAAGGCCCAAACTCTACAGCACAGGCCTATCTTGACCTCTTTAGTCTAGTAGCAGAAACTATGGCGTCCCCATCGTCCATTCTATGCTTACCAGCAGCCCTGACTTCTGTTTTATAATCTCTCTGTTTCCAGGGAAGTTGGCTTGTCCCTTGGCTCCAGAGACAGTTCACCTGCTCCAGGCCGAACTCAACAGACCATTCCTGCCTGCTCGGCACCTGCTGTGGTTCAGGGCTGGCCATGTGATGGCCACTGCTCCAATCAGGGTGAATCTGCAGGCCTCTTATTAGGAATTCTCTCACAAATTCCTTTCTCTTCTGGATGGTGCAGAAGGCAGGCGTGAGGGCCAGGACTGTTACAATTTCTTCACTCCCTTAGGAGACACATGTCAACACGTAGGAGAGATTAAGGCTAAGAAAACCAGAGAGGAATGGAGAGCTCTGATGAAGTTATGACTCAAGGAAGTCACAAGCCATCCTACCTCTGGGGTTTTCTGTTTACTGAGCTAATATATTCCCCTTATTATTGCAAACAAAAAGTTTTAAGTGGTTAAAGCAAGGCTCATTTTTCTGCACTGCTCTCCACCCTACTATCCCTCATTCTATCCAAACAGATCTGCTTTCTGTTTCAGAATACTGCTGAGCTTCTTCTGAGCAAATTGGTCTCACCAATGCATTCTCTCTCCCTGGATTATTTATTTGACACCCTGCCTGCTATCATTTCCCTACTTTGCTTGCCCTGGTTAATTCTCAATCATCCTTAACAGTGATGAAACATCATTTCTCCAAGAAAGCCTTTCTAGATCCCCCGGTCTGGGTCAAGTTCTCCTAGTAGGGACACCCATAATGTCATATACCTTTCCTCTATAAGACTTGTCACTATGATAATCCAATCATTGTTTCATTAGTTGACTGACATCTATCACCCACATTTGTCTATTCCCACTGCCTCACGTAGAGCCTTGTCCATAACAATAATAGGAAATAAATATCAGTTAAACAAATGATCACCTTTTAGCTGCCAAGGCTAATTGTTAAGGAGTTGGTGTGGACCTCCAGTAAAAACAAAACAAAAACACTTTATAAGCAAACCAACAGTTGAAAAGAGACGGCTTAAGATGTGAACAAGCTGGGGCACCTGGGTGGCTCAGTGGTTGAGCATCTGCCTTTGGCTCAGGGCATGATCCTGGGTGCTGGTATCAAGTCCCACATCAGGCTCCCCACAAGGAGCCTGCTTCTCCCTCTACCAATGTCTCTGCCTCTGTTATGTGTCTCTCATGAATAAATAAATAAAATCTTAAAAAAAAAAAAAAAAGATGAACAAGCTGCTTATATCTGGCCATGGATGAACAACCACACTGAACAAATATCAGTTAGGCACCCAGTCCACACAATATAGAGACCAAGGTACAGAAGACATTGACCCTGCCCACCAGGAGCCCTTTGCTGAACTTTAATTAGCTGGGCATAGAACATACTGCTGCTGTGAAGGATTCCAAGTCACATCTATTACTCATTGCTTTGGAGTTAGTTCAAGCAGGGTCAAACCTACATTTAGCCCTTAAAAAAAAAAATCTAGTTTTGCCTGTGTCCTAACTAGCAGAAAAAGCGTAGCTCTCGAGTACTTCTTTCTTGCAGTTTCCTTTGACTCTGTCTTTAATCTCTAAGGCTTGGAGACAAAGAAAAGAGGGCTAGTTGCCTCCAAGCCTCTCCTCTCTAGGAGTACGAAAGCATTTTGTAAACCACAACCCATCACCCACATTCAGTTGCTACCATATCAGCGTCCAGCGGTTGGTGATGGTTGAGGCTTGGAAATGAGGCAGTATTCTGGTAGGAAGTCAGGCTGAACCAGAGGCCAGAATCAACCTGAGTTCAAGTTGAAGCAACTTTAGCCATGCAACACTGATGGCATTGGTGTCTCTAGAGAACCAAGCATCGATCCATTAAAACCTAGATTTCACTACTTATTAGCTCTGTGACCTTGTGCATGTCATGTATGCTTTGCAAAACTTGGTTTTCTCATCTATGAATCAGAGATAACAGTGCCTCCTCTCACACGATGAAATACCATGAAACACATGGTATAGGGCCTGGGATGTAGAAAGCACTGCATACATTTCACCTCCCATTATTTTTTAATTCACTGGGAGAAAGGCAACAGATCACAGTGAGGACTTTCTCCTCCAGCTTTTGTTTTGTACTCAGGCTGCTTTATTCAGTGATGACCCGTATTGACTCCATAAGCAGACGCTTCCTTGGAGATTTTAGCTGTATTTTCCCCCTGGGCCCACTTTCCCCTGAAACAGCAACATGGAAGGTTAGACAGTTCAGTGCCATTGCTTTACATCGTGATAACAGCATTGTTGACATATCAGCCCTCCATGTCAAAATGTTATGACAACCATAATAAGTAAAATAAATTTAAAACATTTATTGATTTTAAGTGTTATCATTTCCCTCTGCTATCGGTGACATACCATGTCAAATGTGATATATTTGAAGTATATTTTAAGCAAGATAATTAATGAATTGGAGTTAAGAGTTGGGTATTTAACATATTTTATGAGGCAGTTTGATGAAAAATCCCCTTACTGAGCAACCTATCAATAGAAGCTCCAAGCCTTGCATCCAATACACAATCCCAGTGACATCCTTCCTGCCAAGGCTCCCCGTCCACACCCATGAGATGAGAGAAGGGATCAAAGTACACTGCTGAAGTCGCTCACACCGTTCTGGTAAACATCAATAACCAACCCCAGCCTTTGTAAAACAAAACCAAATTGGAAGAATTTGGGCTATGGTCATTTGCTTTCTGCTTTATCCCAATCCACCTATCTTCTCTCAACTGATGATTTCCTCAGCAAAGATGGGTGGGCCTAAGGGTGCTCAGCCAAACCCCCACCCTCCGGATCTCATCAGACATGACATCATGTTGTCTTGAGTGGAGGCTGTGGAGGCTGTAAGAGTGACAAGATCCGGGTGCTACAGAAGATGAAAGGTGCAGTGTCATTCAGCACTGGAGAGTGGCCTTGCATACAGCAGTGTGGAAAAGGAGGAGGGAAAAGGGGAACAGAAGCATCAATGACAATGAGAGATTTCCTGACAGGGTGTATGCTAAACGAGTTATAGAGGCAATTACCCTAAAAATTTTGAAGCGGCCATTTGCTCAGTAACCTAGCCCGACCTGACACCCAAGCGGAGATTGCCATAAGCGGGGAATTTATGGTGTTGGAATGCTAGTTTAGCATAAATTACCTCGGGGAACAGATTTAAACCACTTGCGTTTTTAAAAATTATGCAACAACAACAACAACAACAAAATGAGTTTATGCAAACTCAGTACCACCGCAGGATGGGGCCCCCTCAGTCTTTATCCCCAAAGACACGGCAGTCCTTCTCGCCTGTTCGTTTTCTCTTGTTGGATGAAGATTCACAGCATTAATGCATAATAACTGTATCTCACTCCATTACAGGTAGTTCAAGGCTGCTCCACAAAATGATATGCATGGCTTTGTGTCTTCATCTTTAAAACCACCAAATATCTCGGTAGCAGACATATGTTAGGTTTAATGCATCCCCTGCCATAAAAGTGTTGCTTAAGACTAATGAACAAACGAATGTTTGTTCAAACCTCTTTGTGAAAATCAAACAAGCTTTCAACAGCTATTCATATATTTATTGTCAGATGTGAATCATCACTTAGGTGCTTTGCCCTGAACTATTACCAGCTAATGCTTGTAGTTTCATGGAGCTAATTCACTAGCTGTGGTTTTGTTTTGAGTTTGTTTTTTTTTTTTTTTTTTTTTTACCCTCTCCCCCCTTCTTCCTTTCTGTCTATGCCATCTCCAGAAAGGCTCTGTAGTGAAAGTTCCTTATTGTCCCTGGCAGGACTGACAACCCTGGTGGCCCACGTAGCCACCGTGCTGTTTCCAGAAGGGCCGTGGCCTCTGGGGACTGTCCGGCCAGCACTGGGTCTCGGCCAGCACCTGCCTGTCCTGCATGGGGCATTGAAACTCTCCCAAGCGAATGAGCCTAAGCGGGGCCCAAGCCCTGCCCCTGCCCCCGCCCCTTCTCACAAAGTAGCTGTTTTTTCAGACTCAGCAGCACCTGAAAAGCTCCCACAAGATTTACCCATTATATTAAATAACAGGTTTTAGAAGCTGGGAACTGTTATTCTAGTGTTGCTGGGTGTCATTAAGGTTGCACGTCTATGCTTGTTTAATTTTTCTTCTGCCATTAAGCAAACTAAATGCTCGGAGATTTTTTTCTGTCTCAGTGGGGTCCACCCAGAATAGAAAAGAGAATAAGTGTTCCAGGGTTGTGTAACTGGGTTTTTTTGTTGCTTTCATTATGAGGAAGGAATTAAAAATCCCTCCTAGTCAGTACTTAAAATATCAAAGTCATTGTTTAATGCCTTTGAGTCACTGTACAACTAATTCAATTGCACAGTGTAGCGCCGTTTCACGGTGTGTGAAACACAGATAGTACATAGAAGTGATTGCAAAGTTGAATAAACACCAAATTAGTTTTAAAAGTCTGCAACTTCCCGGTGGAGTCTTTCAAACTGAACTGCACATACTATTGTCTGACAAAGTCAATGGTTGCCAAAAGGTTACATTACCTCTCGCTTGTGTTACCGTGGGGGCGGGGGGGGGGGGGCGGTAGGTAATCCCTTGACACTGTGGTGTCTGGAGGAGGTGGCTATCCTTGGAGGTGTGTGTGCTGACAACTCAACATAACCTGACTGCCTGTCACTCAGGGAGTCATCACAGCACAGCCTGGTGTGAGCAAATACGAGGTGAGAGGGGTGGGTAACAGAAAGGCCATGGCCAAATGAGAGACCCCAGGATGGTTTTAAAAGCAGTTGGGTATAGATAAAATACTGTGATTTGAGAGGAGGAAAATCAATGTGAAGGCCCCAGCCCTGCTGCTTCCTGGCCATGGGACCATGGTTGAGCCACTTCACAAGTCTTTATCTCCATATCTGGGCCCATAGTTAGTAATGATCATTACTGACTGATAATTATGTGTGTTACAGGCATGGTTCTAAGTGCTGAAGTGCTGGGACACAGCATCAAACAAAGCAAATAAGCCCATGTCCAAGGTGACATTTATCATGTATTATTAACAAACATAGGAATACAAAAAACAATCTTTTACTGATTGCTAAGGATGTGTCAAACACTGCACTAAGGACAGGAGGTATAACTGCATGCAGACCACGGTTCCCATCCCCAACCATTCACTCATTGACCCAACAGATACTTTTGAGGACCTAATAAGCACAAGGTATTGGGAATATAACCATAAAACATTAAATCCCTGGCTTCATAAAGCTCTCATTCTGATTAGAAAATTCAAGCAATAAGCCAAAAAGTGGCTCACCTTCTTCCAGTCTGCTCAAATATCCATTAGCCAAAAATGCTACATGCCCACCTTGTTCAAAACTTTAACCATGACCCAGTATCCATTCCCATTTATCCTGCTGTGGTTGGTTGATTTTATGTGTCATCTTAATTGGGCCATGAGGTGGCCACATTTTTGCACAAACATCATTCTGAGTGTGAGGGTGTTTTTAGCTGAGATCAACATTTGAGTCAGTAGACCAAGCAAAACGGATTGCTCTCCCCAATGGAGGTGAGCCTCATTCAATCAGTCGAAGGCCTGACCCCAACACAAAGAGGGAACTCCTCCTGCCTGACCACCCTGGAACTAGGACATCAGCTTTTGCCTGCTTTTGGACTTGAACTGAAACATTGGCTCTTCATGGGTCTTGAGCCTGTTAGCTTTCAAATTAGAACTTATGCCATCAACTCTTCTGCTTCTCCAACCTTTGGACTTGGATTGGAACCCTATCATTAGCTCTCTTGGGTCTAGAGCTTGCCAACTGCACATGTTGGGACTTCCCAGTCTCCATAATCATGTGAGCCAATTTCTTATAAAAAATATTTATATAGATCCTTTTGATTCAGTTTTTCTGAAGAACCCTGACAAATATATCTACTCTATATTTTTTTCTTCAACACACTTATCCCTTTCAACATGCTAAATAATCTATCAATTGTGTTTTTAATTTATTATTCATTTCCTCCATTGGAATGTTAGCTTCACAAGGAGTTTGTTCATTGATATGTTGTTTCTTCATTGGCACATAGTAGGCATCATAGTAAACACTCAAAACATAGTTGTTGAAGGAAGAAACAAATAAACATAGCATGTCAAGTGGAGGTAAGTACTATGGATGAAAATAAAGCTGAGTAAAGGAAGTAAAGGGAACCAATGGCAGGTCTTTTCAATGAAAGGTGGCCATGTCTTAGTGGGCCAAGGAATATTGTTTCTAGGATGACCATATCATTATCTTTCACACTGGGACTTTTTTTCTTCTTCTTTTAACTAACTTTCTATTTTGAAATCCTTGTAGACTTACATGGAATTGTAAGAAATAATACAGAAAGATCTGTGTACTTCCTCTCCAATTTTCCTCAAGAGTAACAGCTTGTAAAACAATAGTAAAATATCACAACCAAGATGTAGACATTGATACCATGCGCTCACCTTATTCAGATTTTCCCAGTTTCACTTCCCTCACCCAGGCAACCACTGATCAGTCCCACCATTTCTATAGTGCTTCCCAACAGGGACACTTTTGAGAACACAGGGGAACACTATTAATAATTACAGTAAGACGACTAGCAAATCAGGACCGTCCCTGGCAACCCATGACAGATGGCCATCTATTTATTACGGAGCAAGAGCAGTGATAACAACTGCTGACAGTCGTGGCATGCTTGCAGTATCCCAGTCAGTATACCGAGGCCTGCTCACATGATCACTATTAAAACTCAGAACAATAATATAAAGCCAATACTGTCATTGGTCACATTCTACAGATGAGGAAACTGAGGTGGGGGAGCATTAAGACATCTTCCCAGGGTCATGGGGCATAGAGCTTTCAGAACCAGGAATCCTAACAAGGTCTGTCTGGTTCAAGAACTTGCCTTTTTAACTCCGGCATATTAAACAAATAGTCCCAAAAGCTAAGTTGTTAAATAATTACAAATGAGCAAAGTGTCTTAAAGAGGAAGTAGAAAGTGATACTGAAGCATAAAATGGAAATTGGAAAAATACCTACCACACGTTGAGTTATTGTAATGATTGAAAACTATTAGTTGGGGGGTTTGTATACCAAAACAAAACAAACCCAAAACTTTAAAAATGTTCAACATTGTCAACCTATATGCCAGAAGAAATGGCCTTAAGCGGACATTTGTCATCTTGAATTCCCAACATTTTAAGAGCAAGCTCCTTAAAAGTGCAGTAGCTTCCCATATATTGTTTGAGATACTGACATAGAACATTGGATTTTAAACTTTAAAAATTTTACAGTTTCCAACTGCAACCCCAAGGAAGAGTCCCACTTTGCCCGAAACCGTAAGCTATATAGCAGAGTTCCTGACAGAGGAAATTATCTCTGAATTCCCACAGATGTTAGAGGAGCGATCGCTGAGGGATCAAGTCTTTCAGATTCAGAATCAAGTGCAATGTACTGCAAGAAAACAAAAACAGTCCACTAGGCAAGAGTGGGACAGATCCAGGAGCAATGATGTCAAGCTTCACCTCACATTTTCTCAAAAGGAGGAGAATTAAGGATCAGCTATGGTAGTACTTACTTAAAAATAATTATTACTTGTAAGAAAATTTTTGATATTTAAATATGGCAATGAGAAAACCCAATCAAGAGTACAGCACCTGGCTAAGCTGGAATCCTGAAGATTGAATCTCTTGAAAGAGTTATCCTGTGACTTTTCCAGTTATAAACCTCTGGGTTTGGTGGCACCTGGTGGGCTCCACCAGTGGAGCATGTGACTCTTGATCTTAGGGTTGTGAGTTCGAGCCCCACACTGGGCTTAGAGATTACTTAAAAATCGAATCTTCTTTACAAATTTAAAAAATAAACCTCTGGGTTTACTAAAATCTGATACAAAGTCAGAATGATGAGATCCTATAGATGGAGAGGGTCATCAGCCCACGCAAGTCAGGTTCCATGGATGGGCAGGCGGAGGTGATAGAGGGAGGGGTGAAAATAGGTGAAGGGGTTTGTGGACTCAGCATTGAAACAAATACTGGGTTGGAGCCAAATGACTGAGTTTGAGTTCAGGCTCCGACATAGATGAGTGGTTCCAAGTGACCTGGGGAGGTCCCAGTCCCCTCATCTATAAAATAAGGATGAAAGCACTTGATGGACAAAGTTGGATGAGAATTAAATGAGACAAGATATGCTCTGTATGTGCCCTAAAGTTGTATATTAATCAGGGCACTCTTTTTAATTGAGTTATTGAAAAGAAGGACACACTGAACAAGAGTCAGGAGAGAAAATGAAAAGCTGTAGGCATTTCTGCAGGAAGGGCTTTCACAGGAGCTGCAGGCCCAGGTTGAATCTTAAGGGCCTTTTGAAGCAGCCTAGCACTCTGCTTGGAAGATTGCACCCTGAGAAGTCTCTGTGCCGCATTTTTTCTAACCAGCTGGATTTTGATCTCATCTTATTACCCCATCCACAGGCTAGAAAGCATTTGTTTTCTGCTCTCACTCCAGAAGACAGTAGGCAATGGACAAAAGGTAGGTCACTCTCACTCTAGTTAGGTCTCTGTTCAAATATCACCCTCCCAAACAGGCCTTGATTCATTTTAAATAAATCACACTGTCTAAAATAGGATCCTCTCCTGCAGACAGTCTAACTCTTTTCTTGCCTTCTTTGTCTTCAGAGCTGCTATCACTCCTTGACATGATTTTGCATGTTGACTTGTTTATGGCGTGTCCCTGCACTACACTGTAAGTGCCATGGGGGTAAAAAGACTATCTGTTATGGTACATACTGGGTGCTCAAGACACATATTTGTGAGTAAATGAATGCGTGATTTTCATTCTTGGCTTTGTTCTACTGACATTTTCCTGTCTTTGCTGCCTAGGGCAGCTCGGAAAGTTCTGCAATTTTGCACATTGTTCAATTTATTGTCTTTCTCTGTCAATTGAATCTTTTCCTTACTTAGTTTGGGTTCCCCCCAAAGCAGAGCCTGAGACAAGAGCCTTGGATATTGGTAGTTTATTTGGAAGATGATCCCAAGAGTGGAGGGAATAGGGAAAGTAAGGCATAGGATGAGAAAGAGCCTTGCCTGGGCCACTGATGTGGGCCGCGGGCACTCGACCCCACCTGGAGCTCCTGAGATACCAAGCCTTCCAAACTGTGGAGGGTGGAACGCTAATCCACATAAGCTGGAGTATGAAAAAAAACATTTAGTGTTGCCCTTGAGAAAACTTTACTCTGAGTGAAAATGAAAACAAGAAATGCTTATGACCTATTTATTGTACCAAAGGGAATGAAATTTCACTGAGTGCCAAACATGAGCTAGGCACTATGCTAGGAGATTTATAGAAATTATCTTATTTCATTACAGCAACAAGAGCCACCGCATGTTGGCTTCTACAATTTAGCTGGGTTCTTCCCACATATGATCTCACCAATTCTCACAACAATTAAATAAGGGTTTTTATCTCCATTTAAGAGAAGAGAAAAGGGAGACCAAGAGGAAAGAAATAATTTGCCCTAGGTCACACCACCAATCAATGGCAGGTCTTTCTGACTCTACCGTTTGATAGAGAAACAACTAGAGGAAAAATGCAGGGTAATGCATATTTGAGTGAGTGATTATGTGACAGAGACATGAAAAAGGAATCAGGGGGTATCCCTGGGTGGCTCAAAGGTTTAGTGCCTGCCTTTGGCCCAGGGCGTGATCCTGGAGTCCCGGGATCGAGTCTCACATCAGGGTCCCTGAATGGAGCCTGCTTCTCCCTCTGCCCGTGTCTCTGCCTCTTTCTTTCTGTCTCTCTCTTTCTGTCTTTCATGAATAAATAATAAAAGAAAAGAAAAGAAAAAAAGAAAAAGGAATCAGGGATGGAAAAGTTTCATGTGAGCCAGATGTCATCTTAACTAGATTCCATGAAGAAAATAGATCTTGGTTTTAAGGTTTTTTAAAGGTAAGGGCACCTGAGTGTCTCAGTTGGTTCAGTGTGGGACTCTTGATTTCATCTCAGGTCATGGCCTCAGGGCCCCCCAATCAGCTCGGTGCTGGGTGTGGAGCTCAGTGCTTGGTGCTAAAAATCCTCTCTCCCTCTCCCTCTGCCCCTCCTTGCCCCTCTATAAAAAGGTGGGGGTTGAAAGGTAGAAGAGGACAGGGGAGAAAGGGTGAAGATAAGGGGTGGTGCTAAGCCAGGAAGGTGACTGGAGAGAAAGGCATGAAGGCAGGATCACCAGGTCCACACAGCCGGGATCCTTTGTCACCAAAGAGCTCACCTCATGTTATCTTTCATAAATAACTAGCGTGTCATGGAATTATGGAACGCAAAAGATACGGATCTGGATCATGATCTAGGTCAAACAAAAAAGAAGGAACAAACTAAAACAAAGAACAAAACCCACAGTGCGGTGATGACTCTGAGGCCCTTGAACCTCAGAAACTTAATTTTTCAAAGTGTATTTGAAAAGACATATATTCCACTTGTGTAGCCTGACAACGGTGGAATGCTAATAACCTTTAATTTCCTTGACTTCTAACCTTCCTAACCTGCTGTGCTGTTAGAACTGCACTGTAAATCAAAATATGCCGAATTGTATGGTGAACATGTGTATCGAGTCATTCCAAACTGCCTGGTGGTTTTTTAAAAACACCGCTCACAATAGTCTTTAGGTTGTTTTTATTTTTCATCTGTCTTTCTTCTCACTCATGCCACAACTGATTAGTATAGGCATCAAAAACAACACACATTAAAGAAGGAAGCAAAAAAGAGACTCGGAAAATAGTGAGGGAGGCCAAAATACCCCTGACATCTCTCCCCACCCTGACTGTTCTAAATGTTCTTCCATTTAAAAAAAAAAAAAAATTGGAATATTGCCTTGGGTCTACTAAATCATTAGCAAATTAAGAACCTGTTTTTAATAACATTTAACTTGTAAATAATGCATTAATTGACTAGCCTGAATGTTAGCTTGCGCATTTGAAACTCTGCTACTAAATTTGTAATGAAAGAAATGTGCTGTAACAGTAGGCTATATGGTGAATATAACAGATTAAATATGACAGTTGATATTTGTGAAAATGGGGTTATAATTAGAGGACACCTGCAGCTGTTTTCCAACCAAAACAACAGAAATTAAACATGCATAAAGTGTGCGCGTGTGTCACATTTTCTGTTGGCGCGTTTCTTTTGTTCTCCCAGAGTCTGGTGTTGGGCTGTTTCCCTATCATTTTGTCAGGTCATATCTCTAAGCAAGCAACAAGTGGCTATTTGTTAATGCACTTTATTGGATCTCTAAGTGATACTTCCTGGGGAGGAAAGAAAAAGAACATGAATCTTTTTTCCTAACAGGGGTTACTAAAAACCATGACTGATGACTGGGCATATTGAAAATGCTCAGAATTAGAGAGAGCCATGTAAAAAGGAACCAGCAGCCTCCTTGGTTGTACCTGCCTTGCCCCCAGTGACCTAGTAGGATTTCTGAGATGGAAACATGAAGAATATAACCCACGGAAGGTTATGTGTTGGTGAAAATGTATATGCTAGAAGTTGCTGGAAGTATATGCTGGAAGTATATAGAGAAGTTGCTGGAAGTGCAGACTAAATTGATTTATTGGCAATAACTAATAATTAACTAAAAAATAATTTCATTAATTCATGCTTTCATTTATTCAAGAAAGATAGATAAGTGCCTCCCGTGACCATAGTAGACTAGACACTAAGACACACAGTGAATGAGAACAGAGAGACCATCGAAAGTCAGAGAGAGAGATGAAATATTAAGAAGCAAATCTTGGCCCATCCTGTCAAATGCAACAGGAAAGTTGAGTAAGATAAAGACAGAAAAGCTTCCCTTGAATTTGTCAATCAAAGGTCATTAGTGACCCCGGCAAAAATAGTTTTAGTGGAGTGTTGGGGACAGAAACCAGATTACGGTGTGTTACACAGTGAATTAGAGCAAGAATGTGGAGAAAGTGAGTGTAGACTGCTCTTTCCAGAAGTCGACCATGAAAGGCCAGGGAGGGAGGGTGGATGAGAAAGAAGGAGAACACATGAAGGATCACTTTTCCAAAGACCTGAACAAGCTGCTCTTGCCGAGCAGTGGTCACAGCCATTGCGCACAAAGTCTTGGCACACTACATATATGTGCGCACCTCAGTTACATGCTTTTTTTTTCTGTTAAAAGATGAAATTCGCTTCCAAATTAAAATTCTCTCTTAACATGCTAATTAGCTTTCCTTTTGCAAAGAATAATGAAGCTTAGATACACATTCAACTCTACTACATATTATCAATGAGTTGCCATCAACTTGGTCAATAATCTGCAGTATTCTGCATGCAAGTTTTCACAATTTGCTAACCTGTGCTGATTGGGTTAGGCCAAAAAACAAATGAAATTGTCACATGTGTGGGTCAAAAAGCTGAATGTTAGAAATTTTATATGGTTCAACCTGACAATAAACAGAGGGTGATGGAGCTCATAGCATTTTGATACCATTTTGAATGTGACATAAGGTAGGAAGAAAGAAACAAACAAGAAAACTGAGACAAAGGGTATTGAGTGAATTTAAAAAAAAAAAAAAAACAGTAATCTTTTTGTCTGGGTGAGGTGTGTGTTCCCAAGGGAAATAATTTTTGAGGATGTAGCTTTATAGTAATAATAACACTTTTAAGGAGTATGGATGGCCCAGGGGATCAATTGGGATTTAGGGAGTGAGGATTTTTACCTGCAATCTGTCCAATTTAGTCAGTGGAACTTAACATTTTATACAGTTAAACATCTTACAGACCTGACACTAACAGACCAAAGAGAAACACTCTTGGATGTGTGCATAACTCTTGGCAAATCTTTTAACCTCACTGTAAGGTGACTGGTCCACCTTTAAGATGAAGGCATGGGTTACCTGCTCAGCCTCAGCCCAATGTGAGAAGTCCAGAATTCTAAAGTCAGAGTGAAGGCAGTGCTGGTACAGTCAGCAAGGGAAAGTAATTTTTCCAATCTGTCAGCACTAAAAATAAACCTAAGGTAATCTCCAGGGATGACTACCCAGTCCCCTTCACGGACACTAAAATCGCTGTGGTGGGAGGTTGAGATGAACTAGGGGAAAAAAGCAAATATGTAAAAAAATACAGCCTAAAGAAAGAAAAACACTCTAATGAGGGCACCAGCGGTGAGTTGATGGGAGCTCAGCCACCATTGGGAATGCGTTACCTGAGTGTTTTCTCCAGAGCAGGGTCATTGGACAAATCTGTGAGGAGACGCTCCCACAACAGTGCACAATTTGGGCCCTGACTAAGTTCTCGGAATGTCCTTTGTCAGCTGTCAGAATCACATATTCATAAACAAAGAAGAAAAGATTTGCTAAAATGAAACTAAAGAAGCAACAGCAGCAGACTCTGGTTCCTTCTGTGTTAATAGCCAAACATGGAAGTGTTTAAACCAATATACCAGGCAGCGTCCGCGTCAACCCTGATACCTTCCCGGGTGGTCTCAAGTTTCTCATCTCTAGGCTAGGATGGCTAGGCAATGACTCAGAACAACCCACTGTGCCATTCAGGGCACCATACTTGGCATGGGACGTCTTGAATCATTGGCCTTGGTTACACTGTGTTTTAAAGCAATATACTAGCTCTTTATCAAGCTATAAAATTCTTCCTTCTAGACAAGGAATACATATGGAATTCTCTATCTGGATTTTTATTTTATTAAATTGCAGGTGGGGCTGTTTCCTATATTATATTTATGTTATTATAAAATTGGTCATGGAACTTAAGAAGGTCTCAAAAGACAGGTCTGGATGGAACTCTCATTTCTAGCTCATAAGATACATTTTGCAAAACTTGGCATGATTGATTTTAATATTATAATACCTATAACGTATGTGACAAAATATCTGACCTGCATCCCTGAAGGTGAAATATTTCCTAAATTTTAAAGCTAAATAGCTAAATAATCTCACTCACAGTGCCAGACATAAAATTGCACCCAGAAATGTATACCAATTGTCTAATCACCCCGAGGTTACTCCTGAGGATTAAATGCCAATTCTGTCTGGGAAGAAGCAATTTGACCCATTGTGTTGCTTGAGAAGGACTTCTCTTGTCACACATGGAAAAAGTTGTGGCTAATTATATGATTATTCCAAATTATTTGTTCCTCCCTAAAAGCAGTTTATGCTTTCCCATCCCATTGACATCAGGCTTAGCCATATGACTTGCTTTGACCAATGAAAAGTGAGCAAACCTGGCAATTACCACTCTGATGCAGAAGCTTTGGGAGCCATCAGATTAATTCCACCACTGCTCTTTTCTCTCTGCCAGACCTACATATGCTCTCATTCCAGAATGAAGATACGTGGAACTGCAACTGACCTAGAGCCAACACATAACAAGAAAGAAAACCCTGATTGCCGTAAGCTTCTGAGAACTGGGGATCATTTGTTACCAGAGAATAACAGAAAAATCTGACCAATACAAAAGTAAAACAAACACATCAGATAGAGGAAGTGGTTCTGCTCCCTGAAACCCGTATGTAGCTACATCTCAATTTGTGCTGAGGAAACTCAGGAAGGGGACCCTGGGGGAGAGGAATGAAGAAAGTGGTTATGGTAAGAAATCCCAGGGAAATATTGGTGGTGTTCTAGAAGATGAAGTATGTTCTCTTAACTCCATCTTAAGACATTTATGAACTTCCAGGGGTCCTCTCTTCCTGTCTTCTCCTCTCCATTGGTACTCCAAGGAATATCTTATTCTGAGAAGACCAGTTTGAAAAGGACCAATCATATATGACCTCAGGAAACCAGAAGGTTCTATATTCACCTCAGAAGGAGCCCTGAATGTCTCCAACAAATATAGTATATTTCCCAGTCCAATAACTCTCCTATTCCCCTACACAACTGGTTCATACTCACTCTTCATTTTTCAAACCTCTTAACACCTTTGTCATCCTCACTTGAGGCTGATGATGACTCTGCTTCCTACTTCACTGAGAAAATGACAATACTCAAGGGAACGTCACCCAGCTTCCACCACCACATCTACCCTCCTCCTTGCATTTGTGCCCATTTACTCAACCTTCTCTCCTCCCCATGTTCCTAGTCAAGACCAACCTCTCCACTTGCCACAGGATCCCAGAACACTCACCTACTCAGAGAGAGCTCCAGCAATTGTCTCTTTTCTTTCTTTGATAACTGTCTTCAAAGTTCAAATGTGTCATTGTCTCAGATATTTTGTAAAAGCTCTCTTTACTACAATTCCCCTGTAGCTATTTACCTTTCTCACCTTTCCTTTAGGGCAAAACCCTTTGAAAGAGTGCCCATATTCTCTTCTCCAATTTCCCTCCTCCCATTATTTCTTGAAGCTACTCCAATCAGGCTTTCACGTGCCCCTCTTTGGTGACATCCTTCTTATCAGGGTCCTAAAGACCTCCTCTCTGTTAAGTCAGTGGTCATTTCCCTATCCTCATCTCACTCAATCAATCATTAGCATTGGACACAATCACTGTCTTCTCTTTGAAACACTTTCCACCCACTCCCCACCCACTCCCCACCCCCACCACTGGGCCTCTAAGACTCTCTGCTTGTTTGGTTTTATCCTTACTTCTCTGGTCATTCCTCTTTGTTTATTCTTGATGTTTGTCTGTATTTCTGCAGTAGAGTTTCTGCAGTTGAGTTTAGGCTCAATCCTTGGACCCTGTCTCTTTTCGATCTATGCTTGGTCTGTTGGAAAGCTGATCCAACCTCATGGCTCAAATGCATTTATACTTCCAACCTGCCTCACCACTGAAATCCACTCATGTATCCACAACACATGCCTGAATGGATTGGATACTTACTAGGCACCTAACAGGTGACACATCTAAAACTAAACTCCAGTCGCTCCCTCCCACCACCACCACCACCAAGACTGTTCTTCCCATAATCTTTCTTACCTGACAATTGCAACTCTTAGCTCAAGTCAAAAACCCTTGAGGTTTCCTTGAATCATCTTTTCTCATACCATACATCCCAACCATCAGCAAACCCTATTCCTTCTAACCTTCAAATATATCCAGAATCTCATCACTTCTCATTGCTCCTACTGCTACCATTCTAGTCTGAGCTGCCATCATCTCTTGCCTGGGGTAGTGCAGTAACCTCCTAACTCTTCCTCCCTTTTCTGTCCTTCTTTTTTTTTTTTTTAGTCTAGTCTCTACATGTCAATAATGGTATCACACCAAAACCTGCCAGATGGTACTTGCTCAAAATCTTCTCAGCGTCTCTCCTCTGCTTTGCCTCCTACTGCCCTCTCCTTCATTTACTCCACTCCAGCTTTACTGGCTTCCTCGTTATTCTTTTTTTTTTCCTCATTATTCTTTAAACATATGGCTTGCTCCATCTCAGCACCTCTGCACTTGCTGTTCCCTCTGTCCACAATGCTCTTATGAGTGTTCTCATTTTATCCATGAAATAGGAAGCAAAGTCACCACAGCTTGTTTGCTGACTCCCATCAAATCTTTACCCAGTGAGGTCTCCCTGGGTCTCACTATCTAATGTCGCAAACACACAACACGGGTTTGTGACATGTTCAACCTCCTTCTCCACTGCACTCTTCTGCTGAGGACTTGTGATTATCTACCAGACTGCATATTTTACTTATCTAATTTGCTTATCACCTGTATTCCTCAACCTAGAATATAAGTTTCATGAGGGCAGAGATTTTTTTATTACCTACTATACCTTAAGTACCTAAAATAGGGCCTGGCACATCAGAGGCTCAATAAACATTTGTTGAAAGAATAAATAAAATTTTCTCTCTATCTTATTTTTAAATTTTACAAATTACCTTCTGGTGGCTGGGTTGGGTATATGTGTGTGTGTGTATGTATATGCTCGATTTCCCTCCTTGTTGGCTGGTTTGTTTTTCAGTCACTACGGTCCTTCTACTACTTACAATTTGCCAGGTCAAGATTCCATACATTCTCTGTCTCTCTCTTTCTTTTCACTTCCCAAACCTATCTTCTAATCCACATCTTTACTTCCTTGATAAGAGGATATATTTATGTTTATTTAGTGTTTCATCCCTTTTCTTGGTGTGATAAAAGAATGTTCAAGTTAATATGGGCTTTAGAATTCATCTTGTCCCACCCTCTCATTTGACACAAAAAGCAATTCTGGTCTAGAGGAGAGAACAAACTTTTCAAGGTTGCACACCTAGCTCCTAGTTAATAGCATAGCGGAGCCAGGAGCCCTGGCCTCCAGCCCATCGCCCTCCCACAGCACCAACTGCCTCAGCTTCCTTCTGGCTTCTGTAAGTAAAACTAGCTTCTGCTAATTCTTCTGCAGCTTTTATTTTTTCTCTCCCCTTAGTTATATCATTTTGATATCTTCATAAATCTGCTTTTATCTCATTTTGCAAGAATATTTGTATAAAATAAAAAGGGAAGATTTCCATAGAATTTAAACAAAACCCCTACAGACTCTACTAAAGTTTTCATTAGATTCTTTTAAGATGTATTATGTATAAATATGCAAAAGATGTGTTAGAATTTAAACTCCAGAACAAAAATGTTTCAGAAAACATGATTAAGATGTTACTAATGGCACCTACTCAAAGGGGTGTTGCAAAGATTCAGTGAGAAAATGTATGTTGCCTGGTGCTCAGGAACAGCAGAAATGCATGCAATGGTGTGGAATTATGTGTTTGAAGTGTGAGTGTCAGAGAACCTGGTTCTTATGTGGTTCTGTTAATCCTACACAATTCTAAGACCCAATTTTTTCTCTTAAAAGAGAAATATGGTAAATTTATTATGGCCCAATTAGTTATAATAATTTATTATTCTACTTCCTAGAGCACTTTAGAGAGTACTTTTTTGAATACTGATTTTTTAAAAAAGATTTTTATTTATTTACTTGAGGGGGAGGAGGAGCAGAAGGAGAGGGAAAGGGAGCAGACTTCCTGCTGTGGAGCCTGATGCAGGGCTCCATCTCAGGACCTCAAGATCATGACCTGAGCCGAGGTCAGATGCTTAATGCCTGAGCCACCCAGGCGCCCTCATTTTTTTTTTTTTCAAACAGGCACAACTTGCCCTTGGGCTAGTGGGTAGCAGCAGTTATCTTCATCTTTATTTTGTCGATGATGGAAGCTGAAACCCAAAGATCTTTTACCTCAGCTCAAGCACAGCCAAGTAATGGGAGAAATGGAACCAGGACCTTGAACGTCTAATTCCTAATCATGAGTTAGTCCATTGAATCAGGCAGCCCTATAAGTATTAGTAAATAATTCAAAATGAAAAGCTAAACATCATTTTTCTGTACTACTAAAATTCTTTGACATCCCTCTCATGGAGAACTTGGATCTATACCCCATGCCCTTGAATGTGGGTGGGCTATGTGACTACAGAATATAGAATAGAATACAGCAAAAGTGAGGCTGAGCCAGATTCCAAGCCTAAGGCTTACGAAATTGGCAATTTCCATATCCTATCTCTTGGAATGCTCTTTCTGGAAACCCTGTGTCATTATATGAGAAGGCCTATTACCTAGAAATCTCCATGCTAGAAAGGTCATGTATAGACACTCCAGTCAACAATCCCAGCTGAGCCCCACCTTCCAGGCAAAGCGGCTATGGTGGTAGTCATGTGAACGAAGCCATTCTGAACCCTCCAGACAAACTCATTCACCAGTTGAAGACTATTTCAGGGAACTCACTCAATTCAGGATGGATCAGAAGTATCACTGAACCGAGCCATACCTCAATGCCTGAGCAATAAAATCCCAATATAATAAAAATGGTTGTTACTAAGTTTAGAGATAATTTGTTATTCAGCAGTAGGTAATGGGGACAGAATTTGATACCTGGAAGTAGAGTGCCAGCATAATAAAAACAAAAAGCATGTGGCAGTGGTTTTGGAACCAGACAGTGGGAAGAAACTAGAAAGATGTCAAGGACACTGGTAGTGAAAGCCTAAGGTACCTGCAAGGGACTGTTTGTGATACTCAGAAGGTATGGCAGTAACTGCTATTGGAGTTACGGTTGAAGAGTCTCATCCACACCTGTACCTGATTTGGATGAGAAGATCTTGGATCTTAAGCCTGACCTTCATGCTGCCTGGATCCAAGTGCTATCATAGATGAGAATTTGGGGGTTCTTTGGAGAGGGTGGACATATTTTTACATAGGGAAGGAATGTGAATAAGCAATGGCCAAATAATGGACTGTGGCAGATTAAAGATGGCCACAAATTCTCTCATACCTCTTCACTGAGAATAGGGTGTACATTCCCTCTCCTTAAATCTGGGTGTGCTTCATGATCTTCTTTGATTAACAGAATATGGAAGAAGTGATGAGAAGCCAGTGGTTGAACCAAACCAGGCCTTAAGATACTGACAACCTCCTCTTATATTCTCTTGAAATGACATCTTTGGGAGCCCTGAGTCCCCAACTACCCCAATACCATGTTGCGGAGCCTATATATAAGCATTCTGATTGATAGTCTCAACCAAAATCAATCTTCCAGTCAAGGCACTAAATTTGGGAATGAAGCCATCTTAGAATCTCCAGACCAGCTCATCTGCCAGCTGAGAATCTCAAGTGATCTCAGTTGACTCCATACAGAACAGAGGAATCACCCAGCTGAGCCCTATTCAAACTATTAACCAAAAAAAAAAAAAAAAAAATAGTGAGATAGAACAAAATGGTATTTTAAGCCACTAAGTCTGGGAGTAATCTCTTACATAGCAAGAGATAACCAGGGCATTAACTCTCCTACATATGAGCAAATGCAGGTAGGCATCATTTTCACAATGGATTATACATCTTAACATGATGATGAGTTGACTTTTTGTAAAGGTAATTACATTTCAAATGTGCTAAGGATGCTTTGTATTTTTCTTACCCATAAAGCATGCAGATAATAGTCACTATCCCACTTAGTTCACCGGAATGTTGAGAGGAGCAAATGAGATAATGTATGTGAAAGACGTCTGCAAAGCCTTTCCCGCTATGCAAATGTGAAGACATTATTATTACTTTTAAAGAAATATTTGAATAAAGTGAAGGGTTCCTTTGCAATTCAAATGACTGCCCAGTATTTATCAATTTTGTAAGTTCAGCTCATCACATATCTGATTTTTCTACGCACCCCAGTATTTATAGGCCTGTAAAATCGCAGCCCTATAAGTGTAGATATCACGTACTACTAAATTAAAGTAATGCTTGTTAATAGAAGTGGACAGATACATTTTAGTAAAATGTTGGCATATAGCAGATATATTTAAACTCAGATAAGTAAAGCACAACTGGTATTAGTTAATTCCATCAAGCATATAAGTCTTGGGAGAGGTGGGTAGATGCAGGAAACAGCTGGGTTGAGATGGAAATCCTAACAGGGGTGTGGTGCTGCTGCACCTTGGCACCAGATAAGGAGCACAGTATGCAAAGGAGGAAGATAAAGGAGCGTTAGAATTTTTTCTCCCATGACAAAGAACAAAGCTTTATGAAGGCCTCCAAGCAGACCTGTGTGGTGCTTCTGTTGGAAAGGCTGAGAGTGGGGGAAATTTGTCCAACTTCAGGTTACTGAAATGAAATACTGTCAGTGATTTCATGCCTTTAATGACAGTTCTACTCCTCAGAGAGCTAAAATATAGAAAGATGGTGTTTAAAAGGTCATTCCTTAGATTTAGTATCAGAAAGAAAGCTAAAAGCATGCGAACACACACATGTGCACAGACACATATTGCTGGGCATCACTAGCAGCATCTGCTTTTACATGCCAAAACCTTTCATTGGAATGAAGAGTGCACAGGCCTGCCCGGTGCCTCAGCCACTGCATCCCGGCAGCTCTCTCTGCATTGGCTTCCGTTATAACTGTCTCATTAGAGCTGGGCTCCATCCACAGAGCCATCAGAACTCCAGAAAGCTGAGCCCCTTCTCTGTAAGCATGCTCACCAAGCACATCACAAGGGAGGTGATAAGATGCTGTTCAGATACTGGCCCATCTTCCCCTGCAAGCTATGGAGCTCCAGAGGTGTTCAGGGTCACAGACCTTGAGTAGCTTCTCCTCTCTGCAAGAGGAAAGACCAGATCTGGCCAGGGGAATCTTGAAGATGCAACCAATCTTTGCTTCCATTGCCTTGCAGCAAACATCTCTACTGGGATGGCACCTGGAACGCAGGAAATGTACTGAATGCTTGTTGTACCATCTTCCAAAACATGGCCAAGACAGCATGCACTCTCACTTAGAATAGTAGACTGACTGGTGCGTAAAAAGCAATAGAAATATTGAGACTTTTGGGTAGCCTCACAACAACCCTATAAACTAGATTATCATCCTCATTTCACAAATGAGGAAACCAATGGAGCAATTAAAGAGCTCACCCAAGGTCATGTAGTTATTATTTATTGAAAGGGAATGAACTGGATTAAACCATGAGCTGAGGGCTTGACCACTAATTATATCAACTTATGAGGGAGGATGGGGGCAACATTGATAGCTATCACTTATTGAAAGACAGGATAGTAAACTCATGAAACCGGGGGCTTTTAAGACAGGTAGAACTCCAATCTCAGCCTCTTAATACTTCCATGACCCCAGGAAGGTTAGGGAACATTTCTGAGCTTTAGATTCTCATCTTTAAGATAGCATTAGTGTGAGTTATAATAGCTATATAGTCAGTCCAGTGGCTAAAATTTAATAAGCACTTAAGAAATGAGAAATTATCTCCAGAGGCAAGGGAAACAAAGGAATTATTGGGATTTCATCAACATAAACAGCTTCTGCACAGCAAAGGAAATAATCAACAAAATCAAAAAGCAACCTTCAGAATGGGAGAAGATATTTGGAAATGGCTTATCTGATAAAGAGTTAGTATCCAAAATCTATAAAGAACTTATCAAACTCAACACCAAAAAATAAATAATCCAGTTAAGAAATAAGCAGAAGACATGAATAGACATTTTTCCAAAGAAGACATATACATGGCTAACAGACACATGAAAAGATGCTCAACATCACTCACCATCAGGGAAATATAAATCAAAACCAAAATGATATACCACCTCAGACCTGTCAGAATGGCTAAAATTAACAATACAGGAAACAACAGATGTCGGCGAGGATGTGGAGAAAGAAGAACCCCCTTAAACTGTTAGTGGGAATGCAAACTGGCACAGCCACTCTGGAAAACAGTATGGAGGTGCCTCAAAAACTTAAAAATAGAACTACCTTATGATCCAGCAATTGCACTAGTAGGTATTTACCCAAAGGATACAAAAATACTGATTTGAAGGGGCACGTACACCCTGATGTTTATAGCAGCATTGTCAACAATAGCCAAATTACAGCAAGAGCCCAAATGTCCACTAACTGATGAATGGATAAAGAAGGCATGGTGTAAAAAAAAAAAAAAAAAAGAAGGCATGGTGTATACATATATAGGGGGATATTACTCAGCCATAAAAAAGAAAGAATGAAATCTGACCATTTGCAACAATGTGGATGGAGTTAGAGTGTATTATGCTAAGTGCAATAAGTTAGTCAGAGAAAGACAAATACCATATGATTTCACTCACATGTGGAATTTAAGAAACAAAATAGATGAACATAGGGGGAGAGAGAGAGAGGTAAACCATAAAACAGACTCTCAATGATAGAGAACAAACTCAGGGTTGCTGAAGGGGAGGTGGGCTGGTGGAGAGTTAAATGGGTGATGGGGACTAAGCAGGGCACTTGTTGTGATAAGCGCTGGGTGTTACATATTAGTGATGAGTCACTGGATTCTATTCCTGAAACTTTTATATTGTATGTTAACTAACTGGAATTTAAATAAAAACTTGAAACAAAAAGAAAAAAAGAAAAAAATAGAAATTATTATCTTTAGTTACTATGTACCAGGCACCATTTATACGTTATTTTATTTAACCTAACAACATCCGTAAAAGGAAACTATCATACCTAGTTTATAGATCCAGAACTGAAGCCTACAGCTGCCCAGAACCACAGAGTTGAGTCAGGATTTGACCCTAAGTCTATATGACAACAAAGGCTGTGCTAGTTCCATACTATTCTCTACCTTTCTTAGTATATCTATCAGCCTATGCTGATTTCAACCTATACCAGAAATGACTTTTGAATACTCAGTTAATATTTGCCAGCTACTAATGTAGTGAAGCTACATTGTTCAATTAACTCATTGCCTCCCAAATTCTATTTTTGTTCTAATGCTCAGGGTGGGGGAAGGTATTTAGCTTATATTTAAATTATCTCTCCTAGTGTAAATATTGAACTTATAAATGGAAACCCTTTATGAAAATATTCAAAGATAGTTTAATTTAGAGAAAATTAGTTTAGATTAAGAATCGGGAATCTTGGTTTTTGTTTTGCTTTGCTTTTCACATTTCTCCATTAAGCAGCTGTGTGTACTTAGACATGTAATTTAACTGGCCAAGTTTCCCCCCACCCCATACAATGAGACATGAGCTAGGAGGGTTCCTTCGAATTCTAAGATGCTACTATTTTAGTACCACTCATGGAGATACATACACACCTGCAGCACTCAAGAGCCTCTAGACAGGTGGTCCTTCCCATTAGGGATCCAGCAATACTGTTATTACTTAAGCTGCTGTTCCAAAATACAGAGCTTAGGACTCCTGAGATTCTGATTCACTGGATTTGGTTGAAGTTCAAGGATCTGTATTTTTTGAACACTCTCAGCTTGTCATACCTCTTTGCGGGGTTGGCAAAATCACCATGCCCTGAGAGCATAGAGGAGACCAAAGCTTGAACTCAGGTCTCTGCTCAATAGGCAATTTCATTGGCAATGTAGAGCTCTCGTGCATCAAATTTGACTATATTGACATATTATCACATGGAGGATAGATGGGGGAAAAGCTATTACAAATGATTTTCCTGTAGAAAGTAGGCATACTGTCATCATGGCATCAAGTTTAAAATGAAAGTTCTAGAAAGCAGTAGAACTGACCCACCTCGTAGTGGTGTGGTGTCACATTCAAGTTAAGAATCACTCAAAGTCAAGAAAAAGTACGGTCAACTGGAGGGTATTATGCTGAGTGAAGTAAGTCAGTCGGAGAAGGACAAACATTATATGTTCTCATTCATTTGGGGAATATAAATAATAGTGAAAGGGAATATAAGGGAAGGGAGAAGAAATGAGTGGGAAATATCAGAAAGGGAGACAGAACGTAAAGACTGCTAACTCTGGGAAACGAACTAGGGGTGGTAGAAGGGGAGGAGGGCGGGGGGTGGGAGTGAATGGGTGACGGGCACTGGGTGTTATTCTGTATGTTAGTAAATTGAACACCAATAAAAAATAAATTAAAAAAAAAAAGAAACTGAAAAAAAAAAAAAAGAAAAAGTACGGTCAAGATATGGTCAGTACATGAACATCAAGCCTATTTCCCAGTAGATAGGCTTGCTGAGCTGAGATCATGACATGATTCCCAAATAATTCATAACATTGAACATGAACAGGATGGATTGAAAAGATTCCAAAGACAAACACAGTGACACCCAATATCAAGAAATGAGTTCTAGCGGGATCCCTGGGTGGCGCAGCGGTTTGGCGCCTGCCTTTGGCCCAGGGCGCGATCCTGAAGACCCGGGATCGAGTCCCACATCTGGCTCCTGGTGCATGGAGCCTGCTTCTCCCTCTGCCTGTGTCTCTGCCTCCTCTCTCTCTCTGTGTGTGTGTGTGACTATCATAAATAAATAAAAATTTATTAAAAAAAAAAAAAAAAGAAATGAGTTCTAGCTATTTACATTGTTAAACCCAACTGAAGTCTTGCTGGAAATGATGCCACCAGTCAGCCAAAAAGGAATGGGTCATTTTTAAAGCATAAATACCACACAGACCATCATAGTAAACACAAACATTTACCCAAGGACCAGTGATTCTGTATGAAAAAGGCTGTCATGTAGGCACCTATCTTGTGTTACCATCTCTAAAAATTAAGAATCATGAACTCCAGCAATGTATGTGTATGTAAATGTATGTGGATCATTTGCTAATTTAGAGAGATAGTTTGTGTGTGATCTGGATTAGTGCTTTTTTGAGTATTTTCTTCAAAATGGGGCTAACACTGTCCATAGAAAGTTTGACTATTATTTCATTACAACCTACAAAATGCACTAAACTCCTTAAGCAGAAAGAGGTGTGTGAAGAAATGGGGAGCTGAATAAGGACAATATAGTCCTTAAAAACACCCTAATACCCTCCTCTATAAGCTTCAGAAATTCTAGGAACCAGGCCATATCTGTCTTCTACATCTTCAAATCTAGAATATTTCATCAGGTATTTATTGGATACTATACCAAAAACAAAAACAAAAACAAAAAAACAAACAAACAAAAAAATAATTTGCTGATAAACTGCAGGTCATCTGTAGATGGCCAATGGCCTCATTGCTCTGCCTAGAGATTTGCATGAAAGCATAAAGATCTGTGGTACAACAATAAAAAAATTTTTTTTAAGATTTTATTTATTTATTTATTTATTTATTTATTTATTTATTTATTCATGAGATGCACAAAGAGAGAGGCAGAGACATAGGAAGAGGGAGAAGTAGGCTCCTTGTGGGGAGCCTGACGCAGGACTTGATCCCCAGGACCCTGGGATCATGACCTGAGTCAAAGGCAGATGCTCAACTACTGAGCCAACCAGGTGCCCCAGTTAAAAAGAAAAAAAAAAAAATTGATTATACATTTGGACTAGATAATATTGGAGAGCTAAGATTCCCTAGTAACATTTCCATAATTTTAGCAACATTAACTAGCTCCTAAAATAAAGCCAAGGTCTCAGAGCTGTCCCATAGTTAATACTTAAAAGTAAAATTATGTTTTCATGATAACAAGAAAATGGTTGATTCATGCTAATTTCATTATCTAACAAAGTAAAAGGTCAATAGATTGCTTCAGTCTTGGCATGATTAAAGAAATATAAGATTAAATATGTTAATTAAAATTTCAAGGAACAGGCAAACATTCTAATCATAAGAGGAAAAAGAGCAAAGTAAACCTAGTGTCCATATATCAAACAAAGGAAACAAGACAGCAGTGAAGAAGCAGAGAGAGGAAAAGCATAAAACAAGATGAAACAAATAAAAACAAAAATGTCAGTTATGAAAATAAATGTAAACAAATTAAAGTTCTTTATTAAAAGATCAAGACTCTCAGTTTGGGCTAAGAAACAAAATTCAACTATCTATATGCTGGATTAAAAATGTACATATGAATTCAAAGTAAAAAAGATAAGTAAAGATCTATGAGGTTTGTGTAAATAAAAAGATTAATAGAACACACACACAAAAAGAAAGCAACAGGCACTGGACAAAACAAAGATTGTAAATTTAGAGTACATAAAAAAGATAGACTTCACAACAAAAGTAGAATAAGTAGGAGCCATCATGTATCTAGTAACTGCTGTCAGACTGTATCAGCACACAACTCTGATTTCCTGGAGAAACAGGCACTCAGCTGAGATTTTGAGACTCGTTTCCTTCCCTGATAAATCAAGTAGGCCTAATATAGAGATTTAACTAATAATTGTCGATGTAATTGTTATGAGTTAAAGTTTATGCCCTTGCATGAATAAATATACTTTCAAAACACCTGCAGGATATTTTTCGAAGTTAATAATTTCATTGAACACAAATAAAACTTTAATAAAATCCAGCAAGTTTGAAAAGCATGCAGTCTACATTCCACAACTGTAAAGAAACACACTAGGGGAATAAAAAAAAAAAGAAAGAAAGAAACACACTAGGAAATAGTTTGTTAGGAAATAGTAACAAGAGTTTTTAAAAAGGAAACTGTTTACTTGTAAATTAGTAAGCATGTGCATAAGTAACTCTTGGAAAAGATAAAAATTGTGATTACAAATCATAATTATTGGAACATTATATATCAAATCTTACAAGACTGAGCTGCCATTATCAGGAGGAAAGAGCAGATTTCTAAGCTTGTTTGATTAGATCAGAAGCAACACAAAATAATTAGGCTTAGTTAAAATTAAGAAGTTAGAAAATGAAAAATATCTTTTGAAAGCAGAAGGAAATAAATAACAAAAATAAAACCAAAGAGTAATGAAAGCCAACGTTAAAAATATAATAGTCTGGCATGTTCTGACAAGTCTAGAAAAAAAAGTCAATAAGAAGAGCGTAAAACAACACATAAAATGAGAAAGGAGATAAAGCTATGGATGTGAGACACTTCAAAATTAGTGCCATAGACTGTTAAATTTTTTAAATTCACTGATTGGGGGAAAATATAAATGGCTACAATTAATTAAGAATGAGTAAACTGAATAAAGCTTTGTCAAGGGAAAACAAATTGCAAAAGAAGTTAATTCCGACAAGGTTTCTAAGTCAGAACCATTTCACCAGCCTTTGCAAGTTCTAATCTGCATGTGATCGCGATATATGCCATTTTGGCACAGAAAGAGATAGAAAACTTTCAAATTGCTTTTAAAGTTAACATAGCCGTAAGAATCTAAAAAAGATAGTATGAAGAAAACAATTACAGACTAATAGGACTCCTGAATAGAGATGTGAATTCCTAAGTAAACTTCTAGAAATTGGAAACTCTTAAACAGTAAGAATTGGGAAAGGTTGAAGTTTTCAGCTTCCTTGCAAGCTGACAAGTTAGCCTGCTACAGCTTCATGTGGCAGAAAAATGTGACTTTAGGGTCAGAGACAAAGGATTTTATTACAAGGAAGCAGCCTGCCATCCGTAGGAATGTCCATGCCCCTCAGCCCCGCCCCCCGCATTCTCCGGCGGATGATGTAATGTGGGCTCAGGTAGGTGCAAGCAGTCAGTGGGCTGCATTACAGGAAAGGAACTCTGAGCTTAGGACACTTGGATATTTAGAAATGGGCCGTAAGTATCTGCCCATTACCCCAAAGGGAGACATTATCTTTGTTAGAGTGGACAGTAAGCTTGCCTGCAGTTTGCCCCAGGGGGAGACACTATATCTTCAAGGCTATAAGCAAACCTGACCTCTGTTCTGGAGGGAACGACCATCTCTGTCCTTGAAAATATATTTTGAAATAATGAACAGTCAGTGCCTCTACTTACAAGATACATAGAAATGTGAAAAATCCGTGAAGAATTGCCTCCCATCACATTGTTAAGTAGATACTATTCTCAAAATGCAAGGATGGTTTAATGTTTGAAAATATAAATAGACCAAAGAAAAATTGCATAATAAAATTCAATATGGAGGGGTGCCTGGGTGGCTCAGTAGGTCAAGTGACTGCCTTCGGTTCAGGTCATGAGCCCAGGGTCCTGGGATTAAGTCCCACATTGGGCTCCCTGCGCAAGGGGGCACCTGCTTCTCTCTCTCCCTCCACCTACTGCTCCCCCTACTTGTACTTTCTCTCTCTGTCAAATAAATAAATAAAATATTTTTTAAATAAATTAATTTAATTTAATTTAATATCTAGCCTTCATATTTATAAATAGAAATATTATTTCTTGTCAGGTCTGATTTAAATCTACCTATTCAAAACTATGAAAATCTATCTATTTAAGCCTATTAAATGTCTATCCTACAGCAACAAACTACATTATATTTTACAGGGAAATCTTATAGGATTCCCGTTAAAGTCAGAAACAAAATAAGGAGGCCCACTATAACTGCTATTATTTCCAATAATTCAGAAGCTTCAGTCAATGAAATAGTAAATAAAACAAGTAAGAATTGTAAGTGCCAAAAATCATCATTATTTTAAGTGACATAGTTATATATAGACAACTCAAAAGGATGGAAGGATAAACGTCAAAAGTAATGAGTTTAACAAAGAAGTCACAAACAAAATAAGTATTTTTAAAATGTCTGTATACAGCAATAAGTTAGTTTAATCAATGTTAAATCATAATAATTATTTATGGGATCCCTGGGTGGCGCAGCGGTTTGGCGCCTGCCTTTGGCCCAGGGCGCGATCTGGAGACCCGGGATCGAATCCCACATCAGGCTCCCGGTGCATGGAGCCTGCTTCTCCCTCTGCCTATGTCTCTGCCTCTCTCTCTCTTTCTCTCTCTGTGACTATCATAAATAAATAAAAATTAAAAAAAAAAACTTAAAAAAAATCATAATAATTGTTTATGAAAGATTCCACTCCCAATAGTCTCAAAAAAATAAAGTAATAGAAATAACTTGAACAAAAAAAGAATACCACCTACATAAAGAGAAATTTGGCACTTTTGAGACACTCAAAAGAAAATATTAAAAATAAATAAATTGCATGTTCCTAGATGGAAAGAAGGAACTTTAAAAAGATACTAAATATTTCCGAGTTGAGTCACAAATATTACTATCTTCTGACTAAATTCATGGTAAGATTTTAGGGTAGAAACTTGATAAAGTAATTCTTATTCACTTAAAAAAAAAACAAACTTCACTACCATACAGTAAAATAAAATGTTAATTAATTTCACTTAAAAAATTTTTTTAAATATATGTAGAAGAGTATCATATAATAATAACAAAAAAGTGTCTAAAAATAAGAGTAATTAGGAGGAGCTAATCCTTCTAAATATTAAAATATACCATAAGGCTACAGTAAAAACTTTTACAAGCAAACAAAAACAGACTGAAAGTACAGGTAAAGCAGTGTATAGTGCAATGGAAAAAAACAGAGACCAAAAACATATATATACATCACAAATCAGCAAAGAAAGGATGGTACTGATGATCTTAAAAAAAAAAAAAAAGGAAAAAAGCAGAAAAAAAAACATTTTGAATGACTTTATTATACCAAATAATTTCTAGAGGTAAAGTTATAATATTAAAACAATAGGAATTCAGAATAAAATATAGATGAAAATCTATTGGGGTAGGCAAGGAAAAAGCCAAAATGGAAAAGTCATGAAGGAAAATATGAATAGATTTAGCTGCATAAAAATAGAAATCTGTTCACCAAAAAAGTCACTGTAAATAGTATTAAAAGAAAGTCAGTAACTATAATAAAATATTATAAAAGTATAAAAGTACTGACAGACATATTCAATAATGAGAGACAGCATTTGGGTAGTTTACAAGCTCAAGCTACAATTTATATATAAAAAAGTTCACATGCTAATTATGATACGGAATAGATGAAAAGTGAGACAATAAAGTGATTAAGTGCATGGAAGCAAACATCAGCTGGGGGGGAGGTGTCACCATGCCTCTACCATCCATAAAATGGAAATAATCATAACGCCATCTCACAGGGTTGTTGGAAGTTACATGAGAACATGCAGCCTGGCACAGAGTCAATACTAAGTAAATGTTACATATAGTAATATTATTTGGGGTTTAGGGGTATAATCAATTACACTTTTTCTCTCAATTCTCTGTCTCTCCCCGTTAGTGTTTGGAATGTGGTGAGAGACAAACACAAGAATCCAACAGATGAGCACCCATATGTAATCTTAATGGTTGATTAAACCAGATTAGCAAAGCAGCTCAACCTGTGGCCACAAGCCTACAACTTTTCCTTCAGAATTAAACACCCCTGTTTAATTCAACATTTGGCAAAAACATGCCCAAATGAATGAGTCTTATTTAGACAGTAAGAGAAACAGAAGTTGGCTGAATCCTGGAGATCAGGGGTCCTAAGGAGAGGAAGGAGTGAACGTCCAGTCGTGGAACTTCATAGGATAGTCTCAGAGAATGACTAAGTTGACACCTTTGTGTCACCTGCCAGGAAAATCCCTCCACCTTGGAATCCAGAGAGGTGGCCAAGCAAGTGTTCTACCTACATGTCTCCCTCTGGTCAGCAGAGGGGCAGCCCCCCCACCCCACCCGAACCATGGATATGTGACATGAGTGATAAGCAGTCCCCACCTCACCTCATCTTACTATTTGGAAACAATCTAAGACGAAGTGATTGCAAAAGAATATTTGTGAGAGCCATTCAAAAATATGATTCTTTTGGAGACTGTTCCTTGACATCACAAAATTGTTAGGGGAATGGAGTACTATTGTTTATTCCTTTTTTTTTTTAAGATTTTATTTATTTATTCATGAGAGACACAGAGAGAGAGAGAGAGGCAGAGACACAGGCAGAAGGAGAAGCAGGTTCCATGCAGGGAGGCCAACGTGGGACTTGATCCTAGGTCCCCAGGATCACGCCCTGGGTGAAGGCCGAAGGCGGCCCTAAACCACTGAGCCAACTGGGCTGTCCCCATTGTTTATTCCTATTTGCAGAGGAAAATCCTGCAAGAAATACACTAAAAGTTTAAAACTTTGTTATTTGGGGGTAATGGATTTAATGGGAGATTTTAATTTCTTATAGTTCACTGCATTTTTTGAAACTCTACAATTTTTTTCTATTTCTATTCTAAAGCAAAAGAGAGAAATATGACTGGTTACCAGCTTAAGACAATTTCAATCTCTCAAACTAAGAGAACCCTAATTTACAAAGTATTTAAACTACCTTATTTACTTCTTGCTATCGGGATTTTATAAATGGATCCGGAAAGGGGGATTTTTCTCCTTTGTTTCTCTATGCACATCTGTATTTTTTTACAAGCATGCATTACTTTTGAAAATAAATAAAATATAAGCTATTAAAATTTGCATCTTAAAAAGTATTTTTAAAAAATTTTTCTACAGAGACAGGAGAAACAAAGCAAAGCCAAATATATATATGTATAAACATTAAAGTTTATGGTTGGGCTTGGGTATACTACACCTAGAAGGTAGGTATTTATATCAGGGCTCTGTTTCTGTGAGGTTCAAGGGCACCAAACGGGCATTATAAATATTAATAAAAACTTCAAAAGCTAAACCACATTTTTATGGAGTCAGGAGCATAAACTGAAAGAATTAATTTGAGAGGGAAAAGGTGGTGTTTTTCTATGGTTGTTTTGTTTTGCTTTTGCCGAGAAATCCCGTAGTTCCAATTCTGTCACAAAAAGGAAAACTATATAGCTTGTTGTTTTGAAAATGGGAGATGCTCCAGTGTATGTCAGGCCACCGACAAACATGCAGAGGGTCAAGAATATTGTCTTCAGAGGAAAATTTATATCTAAATGTCTAGTTACTGATCTGGCCCCCAGGCTGTTGCAGGAGTCGGGTCATCTATTAGGTGACCCAAGTATGCTTGTACGTATGTGCTTTCTAAAACGTGACCCCAAATCTGAAGAATGTGAAGGGCAGAAACATAACTGCATAACTGGCCTCTTGAAAATAAAAACCAAATTGAACGAGCAGAAAGGATGGGCACTTCGAAGACGAGGCTGCCGGACGGCGGGCGAGCTCACAGGGGCAATGATGACAGGGGGGAGCCCTGCAGTCCTGCCTCCCAGCCAGGCTGTGCTCCCTTTATGAGCCTGAGAGCTGCTGCATTAAAGTTTAATCATAGTAAAACTGTGTTCTATTTACATAGCGCCTTTCATCCCAAGAATTTGGAGGACTTTGTAGACATTCTCGCATTTATCTTCACATCACCCGCTGAAAAGCAAGTTGGAGCAAGTGTTATCTTCCTCTTACAGGCCAGGAACCAACCAACGCAGGCAAACAGGTCTTCTGTGTCCCCTGGTGAGATGGGACTTAAGGAAAGGAGGGTTGTGTGTCTTTGCTGCTGCTCAGAAGGAGCCAGGCTAGGGCACCTTCACCGTTGAACTCTGCCTTCCAATTCAAGAGGAATCTTGTTGATGATTAGGGCATTGACATTAGCAGGCCGGACAAGCAAAGGGCTAAGGGGCGTGGGAAAAGTCCCATTGCCCACCGAACGTGAAGATGATGTCTCCTGGACCACCAGGCACCAGAAATTCCACTAACAGAGGGTCCTCTCTTGAAGTTACAACATTGCGATCTCAAAAGTCCCCTGTAAAGTGTAGAGGTATCCTACATTTAGCCACTTGTGGACAATAGCATTGCAATATTAATTAACTTATTCAATTTATCTCTAATTATATTGTTAGCTGAATCTGAGTCTCGAAGGAACAAAACATAAGGTAAATATATTTTGGTAGAAGGAGTATAGGTTATGAGGGTCACAGCTGGGCCAGTGACACATGGGTACTTCCAGACTATCCCCTCACTGAGCTGAGCATCTTCCCATGAGGCCAGAGCACACCCGGGCAGAGGGACACAGCTGTCATGCAGGGGAGCAACCCGCCTACAGGAGACCTCCCTGGGTAGGCCAGGAGGGAGAGGGCCGCCAACGGTATCTACTACGCACCTAGAGCTGCTTCGTACAGTTGTTGAGGGAAGCCGCGCAGGACGATGTGACTAAGGTCCTTACCATAAGGTTGGGCACGTAATAAAGAGCTAAAAAATGGTCATTGTGATTGTTACCATAGCCACTTAAAAAAAATTCTTTTTTATTTTTAAATTAAGGTTACTGGACCTACTGTCACTGTCATAGTGGAGGGCCCAGGGAGTCAGGGACCAGCCAGAAGCCTCGGGATCAGGTCTGGAAAGCCCTGGGAATTGAGTGAAAATCATACAAGTGTGAAGGTACAAACTGCATGTCCTGCCGGGTTGCTCCTGAGGAGCGCTGGGGGGTCAGCCCAGCCAGGGCCACCGAGGGAGCCACGAGGAAGAGGGAAGGCTACATGTCCTGGCTCCGGCCTCCCAAGACACGAGCTCACCCTTGAGGTGGAAAAAGCCCAGTTCCTCCCCAGGACAAGAGCTATCTGACTGAAAAGGAACCCGCAGGAAATCCCTCTGGCTTAGCCTGGGCTCCAGGACAGCTTCCCTCAAGTTTCGCTTGGACTTGAGGCCCAACTCAACAGGCGTGAATCCCCACAAGTGGACTCCCAGGGAAGACCACCGTTTGCTTTGCCGAGCAGCCGGGCCTGTCCGTCCAGTCGATGCTCCACGGCTCTTGGCGGAGGAGGAACATAATGGAGTGAGGTGAGCTCCTGTCGGCAGGCCCAGCGGCTCACGCTGGCTGCATACATCACAATTCCCTTTGTGCAGCCGTGTGCTTTTACCACCCTTGGATATGGAACACGGCTCACAAAAGGAAACAGTTTTGTTTGGCAGGTGGGAAATCATTGCAATTGTGCTATTTTTCTGTTTACTCAAATAAATATAAAGATGCTTTTATTTTCCACAAAGAATTGTTATCGCTATTTGAATCTATGTTGCTTCAAAAACAAACATCTTACTTTTAGTATCAGAGCAGAGCATTCTGTTCCTCAGAGAAGTGATATTCTTTAGTAGGCTGGTGGGAAACCTGTAGAATACTGAAAGCAGAAGACAAATTCCAGAATAAACCACATGGAACCTTTGTTTTCTGAGCTCTAACGACTACGATCGGTCCCTACCATAGGATGGACCTCAAATGACTGGAACATGATGGATTGGCCCAAAGGACAAGGTCAGATGCTCCAGCCCTCCCCCTGCCCCCAGCCCCTCAGCTGACCTTATAAGACTATTGTGAGAGTTCTCTGGCTGCCGCTGTGCCGCTGTGTCGGCCTCTCTCTCCCCATCAGCCCTCGTAAGCCCACTTCTGCTTCCAGCTGTGTCCTGTGGAAACTCACTTCCTCTTGGATGAGCAGGTGCCTACCGAGACCTGGACAAGATCTCAAAGAGGCTCATGCATCAGGGAGTGGATTCACCTGTGGTTTCCTTCTACCATCCCCACTATGCGAGTCCCAACTCCTACAGGGTGTCGCATGTACCCGCTGTCTGTGTCCTTGCCCGGCCAATCTCTCTGGGATTCCTTCTACCCTGATTTTGTTTTTATCCTTCCAATCTGTAAAACTGATGCTGACATCTATCACAAAAGCAGATAAGCCAACGTGCTCTTGTTATTGGCTGGCCTGTCTCTTGTCTCTTGAGTCTGAGTCATCGTCACCATCGCCCTCACAAAGCCTGTATGTGTTATCCTGCGACGTTCTCAAAACACAACAAGGGAGATCGCATTAGCCCCATTTTATGAAGGAGGAATCCGGCACTTAGAAAGACGGAGTAACTGACCAAGCTATTATTGTACAGCTGGACAAGGGACAAATGGCAGAAGCAGCCCAGTCTCTGCCTCCATAGCCTGTGTTCTAACCCACCATGGAGGTGGGTCACCTGGGTGGCTCAGCGGTTGAGCGTCTGTCTTTGGTTCAGGGCGTGATCCCGGGGTTCTGGGATCGAGTCCTGCATCGGGCTCCCTGTGAGGAGCCTGCTTCTCCCTCTGCCTCTGTTTCTCATGAATAAATAAAATCTTTTAAAAAATAATTTAAAAAAATAAACCACTATAGACTTTACTTTCTCCCATCTGATCATGTGTGGGCTCCTGGGGGCCTTCTGAGGCCAGCACCATATGCACCATATGCAGATTTTCTAGCAATAAACTCTACAATCATCACGCCTTTTGTGTGTGACACACGACACGTTCATGAAGCCCCATTCATGTGCATTCTCTTGTTGAATTCGAATGGCAACAATCATGATAGGGATCAGTCAGGCAAAACCCTGCCTTCTCTGCTTAAAAAAGAAAACTTGAAATTCCGCATTCCCTAGCCATAAGAACAGCCAATAAACTATATCGCCTTGGCTTTATTCTTTTTTTTCCTCTCCCTTCCAGCTATGTCTCCACCACATACCGTGCCCACCTTTTGCCCTGTTTTGCCTCTATAGAAACAGAATGTTGTTTCCTCTACAAAAAGCATTCCCCTGATGGAGTTACATGCAAGTATCAATGGAGGGATAAATGTCCCACGGTTGAAACCTAGTTAGAATGTCCTCATCTGCAAAATTTATAACTCAGCAGCAAGAATTTTCCCTTTGCAGAAACTGGGGCGTAATCAAGTCTTTCAATGAAGGGCAGAAAAGGGAAATTACAGAAAATCAGTTCAATATTTTTGAGGTGTGAAATGGAGATAAAGGAAATGTTCTTGCCACTCTTTTGTGGGCAGAGATAGGATCCATTTTTTCCTCTTTAAGGCCAAGACTTTTCCGCAGTTCTTGGTGTGACCTTGCCGTGTCATTCCGTGGTCTAATCCTGTTTCCCCTGAGTAACTATAGAATCACACGCTGGCCAAGAGTTCGGCCCACCGTCACAGTGACACTGCCGCTCGCTAGCATGACCTAAAGCAAGCTCTTTAATAGGCTTCTTAAGTCCATTTCACATCTGTAAAATGGGCATAATAAATCCACCTCAAAAGATTGTTACAAGGATTAAAAAAGAATGCAAAGCACTTAGTGCCTGATAGAAAGTCCTTAGCAAATTGGAGTTGCTAATATGCATGATATTATTTTTAATATCACTTTAAAGGCCCTTTTTGCTCAGGAGATTTAAATATCCTGCAATCTTGTGATAACAAATATCAATACAGATGGTAAGTTATAACAATCACAGTAAATAAGACTCTGTGATGTGACATAATAAAAGACACCCAGATCTCAATGTCTTCACACAATCAAGTTTTATTTCTCACTAATGGCCGATCCCTAAGGTAGGTGCTCCCAGTTCAACGCACCCCTGGGTTGTTTGTTCTCCTCCAAGTGGTGATTTTGAGATCCAGGCTTCTACTGCCCCGGGACTTCTTGCCTCTCTCTCGGGCCTTCTAGCTATTGCCTTTCAGCCACTCAGGGGAGTAGAGAGAGAAAGAGAGAAGTCCACGTGATATGTCTAATGGCCACCCACTTTCTGGGGTCCCACAGTCGGTGACATGAGTCCATCTGGACACAGAGGGCTGCTGATCTGTGAGCCCAGGGAGGAGAGGAGAACCAGTTATGGGTGACCATTGTCAGAAGGGATGGGCGTGAGAATCACTTCATTTCTAATTTTGGTACCACTAGGACCTATATTTTGGAGGCCTGGCCACTTGATGTTAAAAACATTTAAACAGAAATCAAGAATGTGGTGCTCAGAAGCAAACCTGAAGGGAATAGAGGCTCGATTTTGATGTTCCTCTCACTTACCTCTCCTCTGCTCCCCCTTCTTAATCAGTGTCTTTCTGTCTTCTAGCCTCCCAGACCCCCAGCATAGGGCCCCCAAGCAGGGCTGTCTCTTCTAGAACTGCTTCATATTTTTCAGACAATGATGTCCATTAAAATATGCCTTATTTCCTCAGAGCCATATTGTCTGATAGGTGACAGCTAATTAATCTGATAAAGTAATTCATGCAGCTAGAATAATGGTTATTGTGGGAATTGTGTTAGTAGGCCCAAGTAACCTGTATTTTTAATAAGTTCCTTCTAGAGACAATGCCTTAACCCAAATAAATCGCTCTAATGGTGAGAACGGTTCAAATGTGAGAATCTCAGCCATCATGGTAGCTCCAAGAGGACACATGTGGGATAGGGGCACCTCTGATAGAAACGGTGGACCTCTGAACTTTGTTCCCTTTTACTTAGCACTGTTTTAATTGGGGTGATGAATTATACATCTGTAAAACGTTTTGATAGCACGTTGAATCATTTAGTCAGGAAGGGTTCTTAGAAAAGCACTACATATCCAGGAAAGAGTTTTATATAGCTACACAAGATTCCTGATATCATTTACTGTCCTTCCTAAATATGGAAATCCAGTTCCCAGGATGAGTAGTAAAATGCAATGACTCCATAGGGGTCATAGTAATCATGGTAATTGTGTTCACAAATTAAAGTCCCTCATTGACTATTGATTGGGAAAGAATCACGTTAGATCTACTTCTTTCCAAATCCAGGGTGTTGTGAGGTTTTTGTTTCGTGTGTTTTACTTTGTTCTGTTTGTTTCTTGGATGCCTGCAAAAGCAAAGGTTTTTGCTTTGAATGTCAAAGAACCCCAGGCCCCTTCAGTGTGAATTGTTTCCTTGTGAGTAGGTTCATAAATGAGCAATTTTTGGCTTCTGCATGCTGTGAAGAAGAGAGCTGCTCTTTCTGGTGTCATAAGGTGAGAGATAGACCTTTGCAGGCTCGTTCAGGGTACGAGGCCCACCCACAACTCCTGTAAGGAACCAGAAACAAGGAGCAGGAGAAAGAGCCAGACGCTGCAGCTGGAGTCGCTGTGCAGGGAAACACCAGTCTCAGGAGTGCCCAAGGGCCCTGAGTCCTGGGGACTGCCCCTGAGGTTGGCCCCCACATTCAGTGTCTTTTCCCTTCCTCCATTCTTCTTGAACCCACTGGAGGGCTGAACTATTCAGTCACCCAGTGAATTAGGGATAACCACCCCCATGCTAGAGATTGCAAAACTAGAAGACAGAGAAAGATACAAATTTCCCACCATACATGTAATGAGGCTCCTGAGGACCTGGTCTTTGATCTCCTTACCAAGCCGGCCTTCTTGATCTGCTCTCAGTGGGCAGCAAAAGGAAAACTCATTCCCACGACAGCATTACTGAGGAGGGGTGAAATGTGGCAGATAAATCTGAGTTCAGATCTGGCCTGGCCCCACACTGGCCACATAACTTTGCAAAGTCCTCTATGGCCTCCACCTTGGTCTCCTCTTCTTAGAATGAGAGTCACGGGAATGGCACGGGGTGATTGTGAGGAGCATGTGAGCTGACATATGCCGGATGGACATCTCGAAAGCACTGGCACTAGAACCATTAATAACTGATGATGATACTTTATATATAAATATATACACACATATATAATATTTATGTATTTTATATATGAATATTTATATATTATATATACTTTATGCATTTGTTTTATTTATACATGAGTATTTATATATTTCTTTATTCTATGTACATAAAATATATACTTTTTAAAAAAGATTTATTTATTTATTCATTAGAGACAGAGAGAGAGGCAGAGACACAGGCAGAGAAGCAGCTTCCTCGTAGGGAGCCCAATGCAGGACTCGATCCCAGGACTCTGAGATCACGCCCTGAGCCAAAGGCAGACGCTCAACCTCCTGAGCCACCCAGGCATCCCATATACATATTTTTTTAAGTTTACTAGACCCCTCCTGAATATAGTGCCCTGGGCTGGGGGCTGAAACCCAAGAAATAGGATATGTCTCTGCCTTTAATAGGTTTACAAATCTAGTTGGAAAGACAGGCTCTATGAAATAGCAAGAGTATATTTTCAACGCTAACTAAATGAAATATAAAATCAGTAAAATCAGAAAGAAGAAGCGGCAGGAATAAGGAGGAAGTGTTCGGGTAAGTCGGCTGGCTTTGGTAGACAGTTTGGTACAACCACCACAGGAGAACAGGGAAAGCACGTCACCCGCACTAGGGAAGTGGCCTAAGCAGTGACAGGAAGGCTTGCATATTTAACAAGAAATCTCAAGTTAACACAAATGGTTGGCTCTTTGATACCAGACTCAATTAAGAAAGACACTCAGATTGCATTTTGAAAGTCACTCTCTGATACTCTGCGAACGATGCAAAGATCTAGCACCTGACCTAAAAGCCCAGCCCTGCCGCACAAGATCAATTAATGTGTGGAACTTTGTGTGGAGAGGTGGTATGAGGGGTCAGATGACTTGGCTTGCACTTCAAAGGCCCCCACATCATCCAGATAAAACTAAGATAACTGCCCACAGTGAGGGGGTAATGTCAAGCTCTTATTTCTTTTCATAGATGTTGGCAAGACAGATTAGAACTCTCTACAATGGTATTTTCCATCCCTTCCCTCAGAGAACTATGGCCGACTCTTATCGTTCAACAGAGATTCCCAGTGGGAGAGCCGACCTCTGTGTGTGCACACACTTACACCAAAGCTCTATCTGGAGCAAGCAGTGTGTCTCTGTGGGTATGTGCATCACTGGGGCATCTTATTAAAATGTAGCTTTCGGTTCAGTAAGTCTAAGTGAGGTCTGAGATTCTGCATTTCTAACAGGCTCCCAGGTAAGGCCAAAGCTCTTGCTCCACAAACCACATTGAGAGGTACAGTTGGATAACTTCCAGGTGATTTGGGTTTTATGTTCATAGGGTTGAGACCAGGTAACTCCCCTCCCCCCTCCACCAGGTTCCTGAGATCCTGCTCAGATGCCCTGGTGTACAGGCACTCTATCTGCTTTCTCAGGGGAGGCTTGCCATGGCCGGGAGACGTCCCTTAGGGGTCTGTTAGCTTGTGACTAGAACACCTGAGACCCCACGGACACCTATTCCCAGACCACTTAGATGTGAAGTCATGGAAACCTCTGCCGTGTTCATAGAACGCTCTACATGTGGAGGTCAGGAGACTCTCCCCGGCCCCATAAATCTAAAACCCAAGGTGGAAACTTCCTGCTGAAGAATTCGGTAGTTCAGGGCAGAGTGAGAGAAGGCAAGAGAGACAGCAGGAGCTCAGAGTCCCCTCATCCTGGGGACTTTGAGTGCTGCTTGGAGTACCACTGCTTACGATATGGGGCAGATGGTCGTGAGGCCTGCTAGCCATCAGGACAGAGCTCTGGCAGTGAAATGTTCCCACAGCTTCCAAGTTCTAAGAGAGTAATACTTGCTTTTCCCACTGACACGGTAACACACTGATCTGCCAGTTGCCTGCTGCCCACCGTCAGCGTGGGTCACAGTCACCGAGGGCCTGCAGGTAGCGCTGCTTTGGTTCAGACCCCCCTCCTATGCCCATAACTCTGAAACTACATGACATCTTAACCTTTATAAGAATTTCTTCAAGACAGCATTTAAAAACACCCAAATCTTTCTTGACCTTTACATTTTAGCAGAGTTTTTTTTTTTTCTTAAATTGATGTTACAATAATTTTTTTAAGCTGTGGCATTTTTAAAGCTACTTCAAGAGGAACTTCACTTTCCCTTACCCATCCTATTTGAGACCAATCATTAATCATGAACGGAAGGCACCAAGGCCTCAAACCCAGCTTTATTATGTTTTCGTGTTTGTGACATTTTCTTTCTATCAGCCAGTGGGAAGTCCCTACCATTTTCTTTTATTATCTACAAGTTGTAGAATTTGTTTTCCAGGTCCCATTGCTTTCCACATCCTCCTCTGACATGGCCCAAAGAGCCAGGAGAGAGCCTCCAGACTGGCGTTTGCAGAGAACAGCTTAGGGATATCATCTCTAACTCTGTAAAAGGCAAGTCTATTTTGTCTTAGGCAAAACAGACCTTTCTGCCTGTCAATGAACAACTTAAGTGTCACATCCAATCTTTTCTTTCCTCTTCATCAGGGCAACTCTTATGGAAGGAATATGGATGATGGACCCATAATTTCATTAGGGCTTAGGTCAGAGGTCACAAAAACCTGAGCATCCACAGGCCATGGGGCTCTCAGTTCTGCATGCCTATAGTCAGAGCTGAGTAGAACTGCTCCTTGTAAACCAGGGGTTCTTAACCTGGAGTTCATGAATGTAGGTATATGTATAGAATTCAGAAAGCTGTGAACTCAGATGGGGAAAATTTTACATTTTACAGTAAAATTTACATTTTACTAATGTCTAACTAAAATTTAGCATTTTATTCAATTATGAATATAGGCAAGAAACTACTGTGGTATTAGCAGTGCCTAAACTGTGTCACCAACAGAAATCGCAGTTTTTTGGGGTTTTGGTTTTTTTAAGATTTATTTATTTATTTTAGAGAGAGAGAGTAGTAGGAGAGGGGCAGAGGGGGAGAGAGAAGGAGAATCAAACAGACACCCCACCGAGTGAGTACAGAGCCCAACATGGGGCTCTATCTCACAATCCTGAGATCATGACCTGAGCTGAAATCAAGAGTCAGATGATTAACCGACTGAGCCCCAAAAATCACAGATGTTTTTACATCACATTACAGTGGTTGAAGATATGTTGAAAAATTACTTATACTCACTTATAGTTGAAAATATGATAGTTATTGGTCTGGCTGCTAGATAGTCTTAATGCATTAGTAAAGAAGTACATATATTATCATATCACACATTTGTGTGTCTTTTTTAATACTTTGATAATTATATTTTTATGTAATTGGTTTCCTTTGCAATTCTATGTATTTTATGTTATGCATAAATCATTATTCTGAGAAGGGTCCAGAGGCTTCACCAGATGCCAAAGGCACATGCAAAGAATGGGTAAGAGCCCTCCGTTAGATTTCGTAGTTCACCCAAATTCCTGAGTGTCCATGTCATTCATTTTTGTAACATCCCTAATGCTTGTGGGATTTTCAGTTGACTTGCTTAAGTTGAGTGATCTTTCAGACCACTTTTTCTTTGCATTAGGAGATGTGTGTTATTATCACAGGTGATATCATGGTTATCCATTCATTTTATCATTCATTTATTTAAAATATCCCTAATGACCTTGATTAAGCTTTCTGCCAAGTACTGTAAAAGATTATCAAATGAATAACACATTGTCCTTGCCTCCAAGATCTTGGACTCTAATAACAAGTTTATAATGCCTATAAACTCCCTCTTAAATTATAAGCATCCTGTGCTGTTATTCCCATCAATAGCAAGATCTATACCTGAATAGCAAAGACACCCTACTCAAGTTTATGCTTGGTGTTGTCCAGGGACAGAAATGTTTCTTTTTCATCTTCTTCCAGAAATTATGAGGACTTTCATCCAACAGCCATTTATTAAGTACCAAATGGGATGAGTAGACAAGGGAGCTCAATGACTCTAGATGACTCCAGAATTTCTAATTTGAGTCTCCAAATGGAGAATGCTACTTTTCAACAAGAAATAGAATATGTGTGAGGGGAGAGGTGAGATCAATACTGTGGGGAAAGGAAATTGTTGAATTTTGAACTTGGTGAATTTGAGGCTATAGGATTATAATTGGATATATGGACCTAAAACTTATGAAAAAGTCTAGGTTAAAAATCTAAATACGAAAGCCATCAGTTGTATGGGTGGTAACTAAAACCACTGGCAAGGATGAGTTTATTCTTTTAACATGAAAACATACATTCTTTGAGAATTTTCAAGTACATCAAGACAATGATGCTATATAATAAATAACCTCCTAACCCTTCCCTCTACCAAACAATACGAAATAAATTCACAACTATGAAATCTCTATGCAAAAAATCACACTCTCAATATTACTTGAAGAAAATCCTGAGTGCTAAAAGTGCCAAAAAAAAAAAAAAAAATGTGAGTAAAGAGAAAAAGAAACAAATTCCATGCCCTTCTGCCCCTTTCTTTTCCCACCAGAGAGTTTGGCTATAACCAAAGGCAGACCAATAAAAATTGCTAGGAATTCAGAGGAGGGACATAGGCAAGAGGACCTTAGGGAAAGTTGGAGAGTGCACCAGAATGATTAAATACAGCAGGACTTTAGGAAGGGGATTTCAAAGTATGTGCCTTTTAAAAAGGTAGACAGTTACTGAAAGAGCCAGACACACAATTTAAAGACACAGTTGAAATAGCAAGTGTGATTTAAAGCTATGTGTCTCAAACACATAGCTTCTAGGAGGGGGGTTAAAAAGAAGAAGGAAGCAGTGTCCTTTAGGAATTTAGGTGATGAAGCAGAAAAGAAGAAAAAGGTAAGGTCCTGAAAGAAAAAAAAAAAATCAACAAAATTGGTGGACTCATAACCCCTCCCCCAACACCAAAACAAACAAAAACCTGCCAAAGTACCTGAATTTTACAGGACCAACAATAAAGAGTGTCATTTAACTAGGAACCATGAAAACCATTCCAATATCATAAAAATGAAAGACAGAACAATAAACTCCAAAAAGGACTATTGCAGAATGAATTTTCACACAAATCAACTGAGGAAAAGCCAACCTCTCCCCAAAAAAACATGAAGCAGAAGGAAACTTTAAGTTTACACTCAATACCGAATTAAATATATCCTAACAAGCATTTGAGGATATGAAAAACGACTTCAAATTAGAAATTCAAACACTGAGAACAGAAATGGACAAAAGAATAAAAAAAAAAAAAAGCAGGGAGAAATTTAAAAAATAGTTGATTGAACTCAAGGAAAAAATGGAGGAAAAAAGATCATCTTATCTCAGAAATAAAGAAGAAATTACAAAATGCACAAGAGAAAAGAGACTCATATGAAATTTTAATAAGGGGCATCAAAGAAAGGCAGGGAAACAACCAAGGGCATGAAAATGACATAAAGTAAGATACAAAATGGATCAGAGAAAAATAGTGGCAATAGAAAACTGACAAAGAAGGAATAATATTTGTATTATTGGAGTCCCTAAAGAACAAAAAGAGAAAACAAATGAAACACAACTACTGTTTAAAATTATAATCCAAGAAATTTTCCCAGAGATAGAAAAAGACCTGAATCCACACTTTGAAAAGGCTTTCTAGGCACCTGAGACAATTAACCCAGAATGGCCAAAAACAGATTCAAATTCCAGTAAAAGAAGTATTAGATCTCAAAGACAAAGATATATTCTTCAAGACCTCCAGGTAAAAAGAACAAACAATTTTTACAAAACTTTTTTTTTTCTGAAAAATTTACAACAACAAAAGAGTTTAGCATCAGTATCTATTTATTTATTTTAGGATTTATTTATTTATTTGGGGGAGAGAGAGAGTGTGTGTGCACAAGGGAGAGGGTCGGGTCGGAGGGAGAGAGAGAATCCTCAAGCAGACTTCCCGCTGAGCATGGAGCCTGAGTCAGGGCTTGATTTCAAGACCCTAAGATCATGACCTAAGCCAAAATCAAGAGTCAGACACAACTACCTGAGCCACCCAAGCATCCTGACTGGCATCAGTTTTTAAAACCAACCTATAAAGAAGGCAACAATGGAGTAACATAGTTTAAGAGTTCAGTGAAAGAAATTGTGAAAAAAGGGATTTTATATATCATCAAGAGGTCCTTGACTACATCCATTAACATTAGGATATATCTAATATATCAAATTATTTTCAACATACAGGCATTTATGGAAAACTGGATCTATGAACTATCCTTGAAGAATTTACTGAAGAATAAGCTTCTTCCCACCAAATCATGACTGGGAGAACTTCAACAAAAGGACTGATACAGAGCATTTGAAAACATATACATGTGCATATAATACTAAAACAAAGGTGGGGGTGGGAGTGAAACACTACTACATAACTGCTGCATATTGGGTCAAAGTAAAATTCTTGCAACTAAAAAAATAGAAGAGATAGAAAAGTGGTTATATCTCCATTGCCATGCAGACATTCAGTGAATGGTAAAGGATCAAAATCCCAACACAGGGGAAGAAAATTTTAATAGTAGATAAACCACTAGCTAACTTAATCCCCCCCCAAAAGGGAAAATGTATGAAAATTCAAGTAAAAAAAAAAAAAGAAAAAGAAAAAGAAATGAAAAGAAGGAAATAACCATCTAAACGATTTTTTTCATAATTTTTTTTTAAATCATAACAGACTTAGTTACAGACCTCTGTGCAAATAAATTCAAAAACTGAGATGAAATGGGCAACTTCCTAGGGAAATACATATTGATCTCATTAGGGTTAGAAAGCTTAAACAGAGCAATTTCCATATAAGAAATACAGACAGTTATTAAGGTGCTTCCCCACAAAAAAAAAAAAATCACCAGGCACAGCTGATTTCACAAGGCATTGTACTAGCTAGTCCCGTTGCTCTATAAATTGCTTCAGAACATTGAAAATGAAAGGAGGCTTTTTAATCCTTTTTATGGTGTAAATACTCCTATCTAAATAAATAAAGACAATAGGAAGAAATAAACCCACAGAGCTCAACACTCACAAATAACAATGCAAAAATTCTAAACGAAATAGAGATCTTCCTCAATTTATGATGGGGTTACATCTTGATAAAACCATTGTAAGTTGAAAATACCAGAAGTCAAAAATGCATTTAAGACCCTAACTTATTGGTTATCATAGCTTAGCCCAGTCTGCTTTAAATGTACTCAGATCATTTACATTAACCTACACTTGGCCAAAATCATCTCCCAGAAAGCCCATTTTATACTGAAGTATTGAATAGCTGATGTAATTTATTGAATACTGTACTGAACGTATAAAACAGAACAGTTGTGTGGGTACATAGTGGTCAGTGTATCAGCTGTTTACCCTCCTGATCGCATCCCCGACTGGAAGCTGTGGCTCATTGCCAAGGCCCAGCATCACAAGAGAGGATGGTACAGCATATCGCTAGCCCAGGGAAAGATCTAAATTCGAAGTGTGATTTCTCTGAATGCATATCACTTTGGCACCATCATAAAGTTGAAAAATTTTAAGTCGAACCATCCTACATGGGGGAACTGTCTGTATTTGCAAACATGATCCAAAATGCTTACATCCCTTCTACACTAACCAAAGGTTGTCCTACCACATCCTTGGCCTTCTCTCCAGAGCAAACATTCCTAATCTCCTAAATTCCTGAATCCTCTCATTTGGGCTTCATTTGTAATCCAGATAGGCTAAGAATTTCCCAAACCATCAAGTGCTGGTTCCTTTTTTGCTTGACAATTCTTTTCTCAATTTACCTCCTTCCTCTGTCATTTTACTCTAAGCAACAAGAAGAGACCAGGCTACACCTTTAATACCTGGCTTGGAAATTTCCTTAGCTAAATATCCAGCTTCATTACTTGCAAATTCTGCTTTACACACAACTGTAGGATACAATTCGGCTAACTTTTCTACCACTATAAAACAAAGATCATCTCTCTCCTAGTGTCTAATAACAGACCTCATTTCCTTCTGGATACTCACAAGAAGCACCTTTAACATTTTTTTTTTAAGATTTTATTTATTTATTCATGAGAGACACAGAGAGAGAGAGGCAGAGACACAGGCAGAGGGAGAAGCAGGCTCTGTGCAGGGAGCCCGATGTAGGACTCCATCCAGGACTCCATCCCAGGACCCCAGAATCACGACCTGAGCCAAAGGCAGATGCTTAACTGCTGAGCCACCCAGGTGTTCCAACATTTATATTTCTACTAACATTTGGTTTAAGGCAACCCAGGCTTTTCCTATCATGTACTTCAAAATTCTTCTAGCCTCTACTCATTATCCAATTGGTAAAGCCATTTCTATATTTTTAGGTATTTGTTACATCCACACCTCAGTACCAAAATCTCCATCTGTTTTTTATGGCCAGTCTTAGAAATTTCACAAACTTCATGACTTCAAACAACAGGAACTTATCCTCTCGAACTTCTGAAGGTGAGAAGTCTAAATCAAGATGTTGGAAGAATCATTCTCCTACAGGCTCTGGGAGAATGTATTCCTGCTTCTTCCAGCTTCTGGTGGCCACCAGCATTCCTTGGCTTGTGGCATCACTGCAATCTGTCTTCCCATCTTCACATCACCTTCTCCTCCATGCATGTATCTAACCTCACCCTACTTCTCTCTCATAACCAACCACACGTTTAATGCATTCAAGGATATGCACTCGGGTATCCACTCAGATAACCCAGTATTATCATATAATGTAACCAAACAAAGGTGAGTTCTACTCCTTGGTGAATCAGAAACTGCATCAGGTTGAGTTGTCACACAAAGCATACTTTACTTACAGCAAATAAGGAGAACATGGCGAGCTGCTTCCAAAGCCACGACTCCCCAGGCAAGGGTGGATAGGTTCCTTTTATTTAGGGGTAGGATGAATATTTAGAACAGGAAGCCCTGTCATCATAGGCAGAGGTCACTCATGCACCTTAGGGAAACATGCCTTTCCACACATTGTGTGTTATGTAAATGAGGCTTGTCCTCCTTCTTGGGGAGAGATTTTAGTTTATAATGAGGTAAAGGTAGGTGTTGTTCATTCCAGGGGTCACTCCATGGTCCATTTGCACAGGCACAATTCAGGAGTTATATTCAAACTGGTCTGGGTGGTCTGGGCCAGCTGGAGGTCTTGTCAGGGCAGTTCCTATCGTTCAAGGAGTGGTTTCACTTTCCATTTTCCTGAGTTAAGAGAGAAGCTAGAAAGAAGAATTTAAGGAAAAATGTGAAGCAAAGGTTGGTGAGTACAAGCAGGTAGATAGCAGAGGTCAGGTCCTGGGGTTTAGCTAATGGCAATAACATTTACAGATTCTAGGGGTGTAGGGCCTAATGACCATTATTCAGCCTACTACACATAGCAATAAGTCTTAAAGGGAAAAATTATGTAACAATTTCCATAGACACTGAGAAAGCAACTGACGTTTAACATCCACTCATGGTAAAACTACTCCAGTATGTAGAATGAATGCATACTTTCTCAAATTGATGATTAGTTCTAAAGCCAATTTCTTATTTAATGGAGACACATTCAAGCCATTTCCACTATGATCAAGAACAATATACAAATGTCCACTATCTCTGCTGAATTACCCAATTAGCTAATGCAACTGGACAAGAGAAATCAGTTAGAGGCATGAGAATGATTAAAGGGGGAAAAAAACTGCATTTGCAAATAAGACAATATACCTGGAAAACTCCAGAAAATCTTAATAAAACTAACTCAAACAATAAAATAATTTATTGAAATAATAGGATATAAAATTAAAATAAAAATCAGTAGCCCTTATACAAACAAACAATAACTAGTGGAAATAATGGCAGAGAACCCCATTTACAACAGCCTCAAAATGTAGTAAATACTTACAAAGAAATTTAACAAGAAGTGTGCAAGCCTGTACAAGGAAAAATTTTTAAGCACTCCTGAAAGATACTAATAAAGTTTTGAGTAAATGGAAAGACATCCCATGTTCTTGGACAGAATTATATAGCATCATAAAAATATCAGTTCTCCCTAAGTTAATTTATAAATTTACTACAATTACAATAAAATATCAACAAGCTATATTCTGAAGTTAAACAATTTGCTACCAAAGTTCATATGGGGAAAAAATTGCAAGATTGGTAGAAAACCCCTGAAAAAGAAAAAAAAAATGTGTGTGGTACCAAGAAAATAAAACATTCTATAAAACCTTGATAATTAAAACAGTGTGGTGCAGGACCATGAATAGAAAAATAGACAGACTAATGGAATAGAATAGTCCAGAAATAGACCCAAATACAAATGGAAATTTAGTATATGGGAAAAGTGGCACCTCAAATTACTGGAGTAAAGAGGTACTGTTTAATAAATAGTCCTGGAACAACTAGGTAGTCATTTGGAAAAAGATAAAATTAAATCCATATCTCAAATCGTACGGTAGAATGAACTCAAAGTAGATTAGGAATCTAAATGTAAAAACTGAAATCATACAGTACAGAGGAAAACATAGCTAAATTATTCTTTAACCTTGGTAACTATAATTTAAAATCCAGGGATAATAAAAAAAATTGATAAATTTGACTGCATACAAATTAAATTTTTTGCATGACAAAAACACTGTAAACACAGTAAAAGGACAGCAGACAGATGGGGAGATGTTTTAACATATACTGGAGAAACCTCATATATAAAGAAATCTTAAAAATTGAGGGACAGAGGACCGAAACCCTGATAGAAAGATGAGGTAAAGACATAGATAATTCACTGAAAAAAAGGAGAGATTAAAAATGGCCCTCAAACGTGGGGAAATGCTCATAATTAAAGAAATCCATTTCTCACCTATCAAACTGGCAAAACTCTAAAACATCAGAGTACTTTCTGTTAGTAAAGTTCCTTGGTGAAGCTATGTGGGGACAGGCACTTCCATACATTTCCAGTGGGAATGCAAATTGGTACAAACCTCCTGCAGGGACATTTGGCAATATCTAACAAAATTGCACATACATTTTATTTTTGACCTGGCAAGCCCATTTCTAGCCCATTCTATATCTCCAATATTATGAAAATGCATATGCACAAACATATTCATTGCTGCACCATTTGTAATTGCAAAGCACTTAAATGCCCATATGTAGGAGAGAGCTTGAATAAATTGGTAGATCCACACAATGGAGAACCATACAACTATAAAAGAATGAGGAAAACCATGACATCCATTATTAAGTGAAAAAAAGGCAAAACCTCTGTTTAAAAGAAACTACAGGCCCAAAATAGAGTCACTTTTGCTAAGTGCCACCAAGACTTAATACCAAGCCTGTGAAAATTAATAAAGGGAAACTTCACTGAAATGGACTCAGGATGCTAGAAGGGGAGGATGGAAGGGAGAGCTATACCATTCAATGTCATTTACAGGAAGAATTGTCAATAATGGGCCCCAAAAGGAAAAGCTGAGTGTTGCATCTTCTATAGCAAACCGACTACCCCTGCATCTTAGCCAGCGAGAAACTGTCATCACCCTTAACATTTGCTTCTCTCCGATGGACTTTTATTCAAAACAACTCCCAACTTCCTTCTTCTTCTCTATAAAATAAGGTTCCTTTCTTTTGCTGGTTGGACTTGCCCATGGTCTTGCCATAGCTTGCTTGTCCTGGATAACAATTCTCCGCTATTCCCAAATAAACTCATTTTTGTTGGTAGAATAACTGGCAGTTTTAATTTTAAGGTTAACAAACCTAATTGCAGTTTCAACCTCTCCCAGGAGTGGAATTTTAAACCAATCAGTCTGGAATTTCCCTGATCAGCCCTAGTGAGGTAATCTGCATGATAAGACCCCCCCGCCCCCTGCTTTCCCCTAAGGGAAAGTAACTTTGCTTGGAATAATCCACTCTTTTAACTTCCTTGTATCATTCGCCTTCTTCTTATAAAAACCTTCCATTTTGTACAACTCCTGGGAGCTCCTTTCTACTTGCTAGATGGGCTGCTGCCTGGTTCCTGAATTGTTGAATAAAGCCAATTAGATCTTTAAATTTACTCAGTTGGATGGATATGTTCTTGAACAATCCAAAGAGTATCTAAGAGTGTGTGATCCTATGTGTCAGAACTGAGATAGAAGAAAATACAAAGGGGTCTGCCCGTTATGCAAAAGAAATTCAAAACAAATAAACAGGAGTTGAACAAACTCAAAGTAGCTCCCTCAAAATACTTACCAACGCAAAGGGAAAGACAGCAACTTTATAGTGGAGAAACCAGGAGACACCAGCCTAACCAAGTGATCAAGGTAAATATCACCCATAATAAGATATATCGCATCATCAATCTATGATGTGCTAAAAAGAGACATAGTATCATTTCTGTGATATTCTTCCCAAAACTGCATTTGTGAGAAAGCATTAGACAAACCTAAATTAAACGGTATTACACGAAATTACTGATCATTACTCTTCACAAAACGCCCAAATCATGAAGGACAAGCAAAGACTGAGGACCTGTCACAGATTAGAGGTAAGATGCAACGTGGGGTCTTGGATCGGATCCTGGAACCAAAAAATGATATTTGCGGGAAAATTAGTGGATTTCTTATCAGGTCTATAGTTTGGTTAATAATAATGTTCTAATGTTAATTTCTTATTCTTGATAACTAATATGGCGATGAGAGTTGTTAAGATGAGCGGAAGCAGGGTGAAGGATGGGAAGGAACACTTTATAGTATTTCAACATTTCTTAAGTCTGAAATTAGTTCCAAATAAAAGGTTGTTTGAAAGCCAAAAATAAATAAATAAAAGAAATTAACCTCTATTCAGGCTTTTCTGGAAACCTCCACCTTTCCACAGCTCTCCTATAAAAGTTTCAAAACATTTCTAAAACCACAAACCACTAATCTTAAACTCACAATGATCAGAAGGGCAGCCTGGAAGGTTGCCAAATTAGTGAAGAAGAGGAGAAAGCTGGAAGGGGCATCAGAGGAAATGGAGCATCTGAGCGAGAGATTTTTCAATGACCTCTTTTGTGTTGCTAAATTTATTCATAACCTGGAATGGGCTACAACCATCACAAGGACACAAAACTCATCAGGTAAATTCAAGGACTTTTTAAAAATGCATCTAACCACCTCCTGTCCAAAACATTCAAGCTTAACCTTTCTTTCAAAAATGCAATCTGCTCTTTACACCCTGCCCGCATACCAGACTCTGAGACCTAGATTGTCACACGAGCAGAACCATCACCTTGTCCTGATTCAATAGGTTCTTGTTGTTACATTATCAGCTTGAGATCCTAGGGGTATGTGGAGATGTGCCTATTCATTGCTGGAAGAGTTCATGCACAATTTATGTCCTTCACATAACTTTGTCCATAAGAGCTACCTTTGGAACTCATTTCAATTATGTTTCCCCAACAACTCTATTAGGAGGTGACTGTTTTTCCTTCATGTTAAAAAAAAAAAAAAAAAGAAAAGAAAAAATGAAACAAAGATCCCAAACAATTAATGGAAGGGCTCACAATAGAAGGTTTTGATAAAGGTAATGCTAGCTCTAGTATCTCCAGCCTCTGTACCCCCTTTTCGGTCTACAAGACTGTGCTGCTGTGGCAAATGTGGACAGGGAACTAGTGACCATAGGTAATCCAGCTGACATATGCTCCATTCTCAGTATAGTTATGGACTTTGCACTGATGAGCTCTTTACACTCTTCAAAGCCCTCTTCGCAGATTTGATTTAATTTGATCCTCAAAATACATTGTAATGAAGGTAGGATAGACATTTCTTTTTAATAATGACGCTCTGGTCTGAATGTGTCCCCCCAAAATCCATATGTGGATATTCTAACCAACAAAGTGATGGTATGAGGAGGTGGGGACTTTGGTAGGTGATTAGGTCAAGAAAGCAGAGACCTCAAGAATCTCAAGAATAGAATTAGTGCCCTTTAAAGAGAAGCTTCAAAAAAAAAAAAAAAAAAAAAAAAAAAAGAGAGAGAGAGAGAGAGAGAGAGAGAAGCTCCAGAGAGCAACCTTGCACCTTTAGACCACGTGGAAGCCTCTGGTATTTTGCCTCAGCCACTCAAACAGACTAAGACAAATAGATGACACCACTCAGTAACCCAGTGATACCACTCAATAATACTTTAAACTGTATAAAGTCTCTTATTTGCATTCCTTTATTTAGTCCCACTAAAAGAAGTATGAATTAGCATCTCTGTTTTCTAGATAACCGAGGCTCAGAAATGGACTGATCCAACATCAGGTAGTGAGGGGGCAAGGTGGGCCTTAAGAGCGAGTCTTTTGACTCATAATCCAATAATTTCCCTCACTATTGCCATAGCTGCATACCAAAATGAGGAGAAATTTCAAGTTTCTGACTATGACTCCAAAAATGAGCCCAGAAATGACATCATACTGGAAGGGAATCTACTGGGGCCATTCTGCTCAGCCATTGGCCACCACTGCTGTCCCAAGGGGGCTGGGCAAAAATGGAACATGGGCACAAGTCATGCAGGTTAAGAGTTGCAACTGACCAAGCATCAGGCTAGATTCAGGCAGGTATCTGCATGGATATCTGTGACTCAGTTAGGAAACATTCCAAGGACATGAGGAGAGCCAGATAGGACGTACATTAATTCATTAATTAGAAGCTCAGAGGAATCATTAGGTATTTGAGGTAGGACACAGGCTTACGGTAAGTAGCTCCTTTTATACAAAGGATGTATTGAGTCAGTTCTCTATGCTTTACTTCTTACCCTAGTATATCTTAAAGATATGGGGCTCACCTTGCCTGACACAGGAGCACATGGTTTCATAAATAACGGGACTCCAGAGTCATGCTTGACCCTTCGGCATGCTGCTGAGGCCCATGATGTTCCAGAGACTGACCATGGGTTTAGGATTTTAAAAACAAACAAGAAACCTTATAGGGGAGGGTTGCTGCAGGCAGGCGTGAGAGGGCCAGGCAGAGAACTGCTTTTCTCCTGGTTCCTGGAAATGCTAAGGACGGTGCCCGGTGGAACATTCCGGCCACCCCTGGAATGGCCTCATAGCTCAGTTGGACAAAGCACACTAACCTGACAGCTGTCACTTTACTTACAGTGACATCAGCAACAGGCTGGATTCTGTGGCTAGCAGCCTGGGCCCTGCGTGCACCTCTGGGCCACAGCAGGTGTCTGACCTGCACAGGTGGAGTTCACCTGCCTTCCCCAACCGTCTCAAAGCCTTTTCGTCCAGGTCTGTGGGGGTCTGTGTTCACTTCTGCTGGTTTTTATGTGATGGTATTTGGGGCAAACTTTGCCGTGTGCAAAGTGCCATCCTGATAAATGGTGGAGTGTGAAGGTGTGCAGTAAGCAGTCCCGGAGCTGAAGGTCACGAGGAAGACACCCAAACCGGTAAACTCTGCGATGTTTTGTCCCCAACTTGTAAATCCGAACAATCTTACAGTTATGAAGTGGAAAGTTTGTGGGGGAAAAACAAATGCTTTGGTTATTACAGTGTTACTACATTCATAAAATATATTTCATTAGGGGGGAGTTTACACAGGGGGTAATGAGATTTTTGCTTTATACATTATTTATAACCGCTTAATCCAGGTACTGTGGGTTATTTTTTTATTTCTTCGTTTTCACAGCTACAAAACACTTCAGTATTTCTAATTTATTTCTGCTTACAATACAGATGTTCTCAATTGTGTTTCTAACTACATTTCAACCGTTATGATCGTGTTTATTTGTGTCAGCACACAAGCAGGGGCGGAATGTGCAATACACAATAGTGAAGCTTCAAGAAGCATGTAAAAAGGCCTCTTGTGCCTTAGTTATCAACAAATTAAAGTCCGCTGCACAGCACTGTCTTTATCATCGGTGGTTTTAATCTTTGGATAATTCCCCTGCAGTTAGGCAAGCAGAGCGACAGCTCTCAGTGCAGAGAGGGTGCGCGCCTTCAAACAGCACTTTTCAAAGATGACCATTTGGAAGCAACATTTGGAGAACATTTGGGTTATGTCCTCTAACTGAATTTCCAAGCTGTTGGTAACGGACTAAGGAAAATGCAGTCTGTACCGAATCCTAAGAAAGCAAGAGTGTAAGAGCCTTGAAGGTCATGTGTAAATATTGACATTTTAATTTTGTGTAGCATACCAAAGTGGAGCCCTCGTGTTGCTTATCTTGCCATAAAAGCTCACCCACTTGCCCCGCCCGGCAGCTTGCAGGGAAAGATGGGATCTGAGCAGCCTCGGGTGCTCTCCCCTGCTTTGCTAAGGAGACTGAGTTTTGTTTGTGCAGAATCTGAGTCAGAGGGGCGTTCCTCCCCTCTCGTCTCCACCACGGACTGATGCACCTGATTAGATAGCAGTGCTCTGTGGGCTGCAGGTTCATGTAGTGACATGCAAACCGAGATGCAAAAACACTCAGGGAACACAGCCTCCCACTCACTCACAGAGTCAAGTCAGGTGTCTACAACTCGAATTATTCGGGGAACCAATAACTGGCTAATTTGGCCAGAACCCCCTTCTGTGTCCTCAAACGCGGCAGGAGGAAGAAAGGCCAGCATGTCCCCCGGCTCTGTACCCTTCTCACGAACCAGGACTCCACCTGCGTAGCTTAATTTAATCAGGGCCAAAATCTGAAGGTGAGATGCAAGTGCCCAGTGCCCCCACCAACAGCAGTAGTTCGGGCTCCCCATGCGCTTCCCGGCTTCGCCAAGACGCTTGAGCGGTGACCTACTGCGTTACTTCCCTGCGCCCAAGCGAAGAGCCGCCTTGCCTAGCACAGCCTGGCAGCATGATAAGATGCCAGAGGTTCCTGTCCCCTTAAAGTGAGGTCCCTAGAATCATTTCCCTCCGGAGAGGTGGTCGATTGAAATGTGGGTCCGGCAGAAATGGGGGACCAGTGAGTGAAACACAGAGGAACCATGGCCACATCAAATGGGCTTTGGCCTGAAAGGGTTCTTTCTAAGCGAAAGGAAGAAAATTGAAAGGGGAAACAAAATGATCTTTTAATGCTTCCTAACTCAATCTCTCTAACTTGCCTCAAAAAGGGAGAAGTGGTATAAAGGACTGACACCATTTTCTGTCCTCTGCCTTTGAGTTTTGAAAGGTGCTCCTCAAACATTAATGATCTAGCCTCTGTGTCCAAATAAATGTCATGATTTACAGTTCACGCTACAGTCGCAGAGCTAACCACCCTTCTCTACTCTAGAAGTCCTGGCCAGTCCAGCTGTTGAAATAGTGCAATAGATGAAAGTAACTCTCAAAGTTGTTCGTGTGTTGGGTTTTGCTTTGAAGCAGTACCAAGAGGGCAGACGCAGCCCCATTCAAAATCCCCAGGTGGGCAAAGTGTGGGTCTGTCCGTCTGCCCTGCCCTCTCCTCTCTGAGCTTTCCCCCAAACCTCCTTAGCAATCCCCCCCATCATTCCCACTGATGAAACTCCAAGGTCCTTTCAGTTCTGCTAGTCCCTTTCAGCCATTGGAAAACAAAGCTGGTAACTACCTTGGTGGCATGAATTAGTTTCGTGTTTTGTGCAAACTAAGAGAATTTCCATTTTAAAGGAATGGGAAAAGGCCAAAGGATTGAGTCTTTAAGGGTGGAATGTCAGACACTAGGACACCTGGATAAAAATAAAATTTGGGCAGGAAATATATTCTGGGCATCCCTAAAGCAGAGAAACCAGTCAAGTCAGACGAGTTCAGGCACATTTGGTCAATTTTAGGGCAAGGCACTCCCCTCCCCACTGCCCGCCCCCCAAACACACAACTTCCCACTGCGATGTCTTAGGCAGAGCCCATTAAAAGCTGTACCTACTCACCTCCTCAGAACCTACGACTAATTAATTCTAATTAACCTAACACCTGATACCTGATTACCTGAACGAAATTAACAGAGTCTGGCTGTTCTGGTTTTTCTCAAGACCCCATTGCCCTTCCCAGTTTCCCAGAAAGAATGAAGCAATGGTTAAACAACCATTCGGAAATGAATAAAGAACATGATAGAGTTTCCTTGGAACATCTAGGTTAAAGTAGCACAGTTCACTGTTTTGTAACCAATTGGGTTACCCTGATTAGCCCTGATTTGTTTTCGCCTAAAGCCTAGGGTGCCTTCTTCCCAGTTTGGTATCCTCCTCATACGTGAACCTATAGCAGTGGGAGGGGAGACAGATAAGACTTGTTTTATTTGAGCTTGTGAAAATGATGGCTTTTATCAAGTTCAATGTCATAAGTTTTCTTCCACAAGAAGGGAGAGCATACTTCCCGACGATGAGCAGTAGTTCTTTATTACATAGAAATGGTTCCTAATTCTCAACAGATAGAACATTTGAGAAAACAGGGGTCCTCTCCCAAGTCACAAAGAATAATGTGATGGTCAATAAGATTGACTGCTCTAAGCTTTCATCGTCTGTTTCAGACTGGGATTCGGAACTATGGGAATAGTACAGTGCCTGGTAGGCACCGGAGGCCGATGCTGGGAGGAGGGGCATAAGCACCCCACAAGGCTACCAGGACAACAACTATCCCTTTCGATATTATTATTTTTTTAAGATTTTATTTATGTAGTTGAAAGAGAGAGAGAATGAGAGCAGAAACTGGAGGAGAGGGAGGAGGAGCAGAGGGAGAGGGGAGAGGGAGAGGCAGGCTCTGTGAAGAGCAGGGACCCCAACACGGGAGCTTAATCCCAGGACCCTGAGATCATGAGCTGAGCCAAAGGCAGATGGCCAACCAACTGGGCCACTCAGGCACCCTTTTCAATATTATATTAAAAGTAATAAGGTAATAAGAATAGGAAACTTAGGCTGTGTCCCCTGGACTCATAAAACAATCCCCCCAAAAGAAGGAAATGTCAATTTTCCACGAAGTTTGAAATCTGTAATTGTCTGACATCATTTCTGGGCATGCAGAAAAAAAAATTTTTTTTTCATCTGGATTAGTGTAGCTCAAGTGTGCACATCGGAAACATCCGGGGAATTGCGCGTGGTTTTATTTCTTCATTTGCTTGTTTTCAAAATCTGTGGTGGAACCTCACTGCAAATTTATACTGAAATCTAATTTTCATAGTGTGGTGTCAAAGGAATGTGCACTTTCAAAAATTCACCAAGCAAATTCTGAGACTGACCCGTAATTCAATGACACTAGTATAAACCCTTTCACTCTACCTTTGTATGTTATGATGACCAATTTTCAGACTTAAAACCCAGGTCTTGCCCTGGTTCATGGGGACAAGGAAAGGAGAGAGAGTTTAAATGCTGAAGACAACTTTGACGAAAATGGATGCAAGGTTAAGGAATTTAGGGCAGAGAACTCTCTTCCATGGTCTTCCTTAACCCCACTCTCTTGATTCTTCTCTCAGGATTGCTCCCAGGCCCTTCTCCCTATGCCTGCTCTCAAAAATAGGCCAATTTCCCATATTTTTCTCCCACAGTCCTCTTGCCCTCTAATCCTACATATTTCCCTAGATGATCCTACCCCATCGCCTTGACTCTAACCCCATCTACATTTGACTCTTGAATTCATCTGCTTGGGCTGCCATAACAGTTACACAGACTGGGTGGCTTCAACAACGGGCATTTATTTTCTTGCAGTTGTGGAGGCTCGAAATCTGAGACAAGATGTCGGTTGGGTTGGTTTCTTCTGAGGTTTCTCTCCTTGACTTGCAGAGTTTGTCTTTTCTCTGTGCCTTCACACGTCCTTCCCTCTATGTGTCTCTGTGTCCTGATTTTCTCTTACAAGGACACCAGCCATATTGGATTAGGGCCCACCTTAATATTCTCATTTTAACGTACTATCTCCTTAAAGACTCTATCTCCAGTACAGCCACCTTCTGAGTTAATGGGGGCTAAGACCAATATAAGAATTTGAAGGGAATGCAATTCAGCCCATCATACCCCCAAATTCTATAACTCTAATCCTATATGGTTACTGGCTCATGTATTTGAGCAGCCTCATATGAAAACAGAAACATCTCTGTATAGTTTAAAAGATCAAAATAAGGGCCAGTGTGTGGAACATAAGGTTGAAATGTTCAGCCCAACACAGAGAAATGATTATGTGACAATCAGGGGGTCTAGTTACCATGGGCCGTGTCCTCTGACAGGATGTCCCCATCACAGGAAGGGCACAAGAGAGTCTGGATGAGTACCCGTTGGGCCTGTCTTGAGGAAGATCCAACACGGGCCTCCAAGGTGCCTTTTCCTTCTTTCATTTGAAGACTTTACTGAAGGAATATGAGCTTGCAAGGATTAAATCAAGATGATCAAAATAAAGCAGTAGAAAACCTGAAAAGTATATACATAGCTGTGTCCATAAATACAGCACAATCAGATATGAGAAGCTTTGCAGTATTCATCAACTCTAGGTTCCACGGGTAGTACCTAGGGGTGACTCAGGACTTTCTCAGCAACTTCCTCCATTATCTCCATCTGCTCATCTCCAAAATATGCCAAAATAAGCATTCAAGCTAAGTAAAAATTTTATGCTTGCTAGGCAAAGCAGCCTCAAGATAGGGCCCCCGATCCTCCCCACCTTCCAGATTGCCACCCTAAACCATGCTATCTAGGAATTTTGGATTTGCCAAGTGCCCAGAAGGATGAGAGCTACACAGTGTGCGAGTGTCAAGTCCCTGTTGAGCTATGTGAAGCTGGCATATGTAGAACTGTCTTGGCTTCTCAGGGGACCCCTCCCGGTACATTTAGCTCAGTTGGAATGAGGGACCTGTGAAGCCTCACCCACCCACCCAACCCACCACCACTTTACCGGTTTCCACGAGAAGAAGCAAAACAGCCAAAAAACAAATCTGGACTATATCTCTAAAGACCCTGAAGCCCTAAGTAAGAAACTGAGACATTTGTGGAAATCTTTAGAATTTTCATCGTTTTGTACACCCTACTAATCACTGTCACTTAGTAAGTAGCAAGATGAGGGGGTTTTTTTAGGTCATTATCGACTGCTCTCTTGCTAGATTCCCCTACTGCATCTCCAGATCATGCCCACTCAGTCGAGTGGCCATGACCACATGCAGTTTGTGGATTCTCTACTGACAACCTGATCCATCTGAATCCAGGAAAATACCTGAGTCAGTGAGGGACAGTTAACATCAGGTGACACTTCAAGGCAAAGGCTCATATCCTACACTATTTTTGTCTTTTCTCAGAAGTATACTTGTAATCTGATCAGTAGAGTGTATGCAGCACTCTCTTTCATAATGTTTTTGTAGGAATCAATAGAGTGTAACCAAATTGGTGTCAATAGGTTAGATTTCTTATTTGCCATTATTGAGACTTTTCATTTCTTCATTGAAAAACTATTGGTTTACATCATGCCATTTGACTGCTGTCTGGTTCAAGTACTTCCAAAGAAACTGATGTTTAAGAATGTATCCTTGAAAGCCTGACAGTCTAACAGTTGGAAAAATCTAAGTCAAAACTGTACGACAGACCAAAGATGGGTAAGCCGGGAAGGTTTCAGGGTAACTAAGGACAATAATATCAAGTATATGTTTGCCAACAAAAGCCAGAAGAGCAAATGAACAACCAGTAATAAGAAAGCAAACAAACATGTTTTGATTTAAATGTTAAAAAAGTACTCAGTGCCCCTATACCTTTCCCATTTAAAAAAAAAAAAAAAAAAAGAAAAAGCTAATAATCAAAGGGTGAATGTGTGTGTGTCTAGTACATTAGGACAGGAGTTTCACGGCAGTTTCTCAGCCTCATAAGCAATTGTTCTTATCATCTTTTCATTTTTGCAAGGTTTTAAAGTCTACAAAGCACTTTCTCAAATAGTATTCGTTCATCCAACAGTTATTGAGTACCTCATCTCTGCTAAGCATTGTGCTAGTGATACATATATAAAGAGATAATACTTATCTTTACGACATCCATAGAAGCAATCTCTTACCCTGAACAAATTTAAGAAAAGTCTTTGCAAAGATCAGAATGGGACAAAAACTTTTTTTAACATGCAATTTCTCCCCCGGAATTCCAAAATCCCAGTAATGACCAAGAAGAAAGAAAGATCATCAATTTCCCAATATTTTTAAGAAAGCCATTTTCCTGCTTCTCATTCAGTAGCCTCTGTTGCTAATCATCTGAAAGTTGTCTGCAGTTTAAGGGGGCAACTATCCTGACCCTCTCTAACAGTTTCTAGGGATGTCTTAAGACCTACACATATCTTCTCTATTTGCTATATCCTAGACTGAAAGGGGAGAGGGTGTGTCATTTCTCCTGAATTGTAATAGTCTAGGCATTAGTTTACAAATAAACCTTGAATACTCAATTTGCAAAGCAATTCATGATCACTTTTGAGTAGTCATGCACTGTGATAGGAAGTATCAGAGATGAGTACAAGCATACCCCCTACCAGAAGCAGCCCAGGAGGGGGAAAATCTAAGTAAAATATAAAGCAAATTTTTCACAATAAAGAAGAACAGTGCCCTAGGATAGACTTTTCCGCCTAACTAAACTTCCCAACCTTCTCACCAAATGTCCTCACTGTGCCACATGTGGTAGGGATGAACATGGACATTTGTCATGTTTTAGTCACTATGTTCTGTCTTTCTTTAGATTCTTCAAAATTCTAGAAGAGGTTATGAAAATCTGTCCTCTGAGCCCTTTAGAAAACAAGCCAGCCTAATTTTACCTAAAAAAGAAATGATATGAGATTAGTCTTATTTTTCTGGGAATACTGAATTGGATAACCAGACAGATCTAGTGAACTTTGACTTGAACAAGAATTCTGAGAAGATGTCAGGATTTCTCACGGGTCAAGTTGAAAAATTATTTGTACTAAGTGATATCACAAGATGAATTCATAATGATTAAATTACGGTGTCCTCAGGATGCTGGTCAGTACTGAAGGAAGTTTCTAAAGACATTGCTTAGGCTTATGCCCTTAACTCTGTATTATCCAACATGTTATAAAATTTGGATGAAGATATAGAAGTTGTGCTCTACTGAAACTTCAATGAATCAAAAAAACTCAGAACATAGCAGATAACTGTGTCTGGCCCATGACACATGTATTTTTGAAAGTTTCTATAATGAATAAATAAACAAACGGATTGCACAGGTTTGAAAGAGAGACCACATGTAATAGGATCAATGTGAAGTCCTGCACCAACATCTAAAACTAAACGCCAAAGTACAACAGAGATTTTACTGAACTGTTTGATTGGGTAGACATTCCTCCCCCTCCCAAAAAAAGATAAAAACAGAAAAAGATTAATACTCTAATTGGTTGCGTCAACAGAAGTATTGAACCTAGAATAAAGGAGATGATAGTGTACTTTGTACTATCAGAACATACCTGGAGCTTTTTGTTCAATTCTGGTTACTACACACTGAACTGACTTAAACAAAAATAGAACTGTGAGTAGGCTAAACACATCGTGTAACAAATAATTTATTATGTGTGATTATCAGCATAATCATAAAACGCATGATGTGCCAAGTGCTTTATGTGCATTTTCTTGTTTAGTTCTCACAACTTTTTGCCTCTGAGGCAAATATTATTATAGTTTCCATTTCATAAATAAGAAAATCAGGGGCACTGGGGTGGGTGGCTCAGTAGTTGAGCATCTGCCTTTGGCTCAGGTGGTGATCCCTGGGTCCTGAGATAGAGTCCCACAACAGGCTTCCTGCCTGGAGCCTGCTTCTCTCTCTGCCTATGTCTCTGCCTCTCTGTGTATCTCTCATGAATAAATAAATACAATCTAAATAAACAGACAGACAAATAAATAAATAAGAAAATCAAGGCCGAGAGAGGTTAGGCAATTTGTCCAAAGTCAGAGAGGTGATAGATAAGGATGCCGTGAATCTCAACAAGGCTTCTCTGGTTCGAGAGCCTACACACTTACAAAGAGGAGAATAATATTTAAAAGGCTACTACCTGGACACAACATTGGAACATATTCCTACTGGCTTCAAAACAAAGCGCTAGAACCAAAGAATGGAAGCTACTGGAAAAAATGACTCATTATATGAAAAAAATGTATGATAATTCTTTGAGGTGACCCACACAGACCCCTCCCATGCTTTTTCACGTCATTTCAAATCAGAGGGACCATTCCCTTGAATGAGGGAGATTGTATCAATGGCAAGAATTTTCTGTTTACGAGAGCACACAGTTCAGATCCTTAAGGTGGTGCGTTTCTATCGGTCACAGTTCTATGTCTCTCTATGGTTCTGTTCCTATTAGCTACTGCACAGATCTGAGTAATTCAAGTATCAAAGATGCTTAGCTTTGACTTTACACGATATCCTAGCTACAGCTGCCCCGGAAAGCCAAGGATTGCGCCTTCCCTCGTTGCCACTTTGATGTCATGGTGAAAGATGTCCGAGTCACCCTGGGTTTTGAAAAGAAGCAATCCATTTCCAAGTTGTAATCTACTTGAAATAATCTCCCCAATTACATGGAAGTAATTTACTCTATATTTACTCTCTGCTTTGGACTATCAAATATCTCTTCCTCTCACCCCCAGGGACAGTAGCTAGGATTCAAACTTCTACTACCAGCCTGGGGTTTTAGTATTTAACTCTTTTCATGCCCTCTGAGGAGTGGACAGTTTGCACCAGGGAGTGACTCAAAGTCCCCTCTAGCCCTGAGTCATATCATTGCTATATTAACCTTATTTATTTTAGATCCAATCTATTTCCAAACTTGTTTATTATTTTTAGTACAAATTCTTTCACCAGCACTGAGCCTGACCTATATAAAGCTAAGCAGATGAAAAGAAAAACATTGAATCAAGTAACAAGTTGACCCATGCGATGCCACACGGACAAATTTATGTATTGTTTGCTTCGGGGTCAGACAAAATTTAAGTGCTGCTGAACCTAGAGTTCCCTCTTGGCTGGGCCCAGTCTCACTTTCCACCCTACCAGTGGAGGCCACCAAAGCTCAGAGGAGGGTACGTTTTTATTTCGACTTTCCTGTCCTGGGTGTAGTCCTCCAATCTCCGGGCTTCCTCTTATTCTATCTTTGATAGAGAGCTTTTCCAAATAAGCCTCAGCCCCTCACACCCAGAAGCATGGAGGAACATGACTTTTCATTCGTTTTTCATAGTAGGCATTAGATTTTAGGGCTGTCTTAGGTTCAGAGACCAACAGAGCAGAAAGCACAGAGGAGCCCCCTTCCACCCCTCCTGCCCCACCCCAACTCCCCCAGCCTCTCCCACTGTTCCCAGCTGCCACTGAGCAAGACTTTTGGATCGAGCCATCCAGGTCTGCAGTTTTTAAGCTCCCTGACTTTAGGATGACAAAGAACATGGTTAGGCCCATCCTGGTTCCAGATAGAACTCAGTCCAGAGGCCTCAGCAACTGCTCAGCCAGGCCACCCCGCTTCTGAGCACTCAGCCACGACAGCACCAACCTGGCCCAGAGGCAGCCTCCCCCACAATCAAGCAGACAGAGAGCAGAGCAGGAGGCAGGAATGGGCCTGGCAAGAGCCTGAGGACAGCAAGTTTCAACAGGGTACTTTTGAAGAGATTGTTGGCGACATTATCTCATTTAATTACAGTGGGCTCATCCTTCCATGGCTAAACTATTTATTAAAGACAATTCGGCAGACATCACGGGGCTGTTACCTGTGACAGTTGCCCCCACAGATTGCTCTGTCCCGGGGTGCTGTGCTGGTATGAACCTCTGCCCGGTGCCTGGCCCTTTTGCTGCACCAGCTTTTAATTGCTAATGAATGAAACTTTCCAAGGAGGTAAGAATAATGTTGTTTTGTTTGCACACAGACTGTATGACGATACAAGGATGATATAAATAAAACCATCCAGAGCTTTATCTGCGGGTGGACGAACAGTGCTTGTGTTCAAGTGAAGCCTGGGATGCTTCCCACACAAGATTAGGCTGTTACTGCGGAAGCCAAGGCTTGCACACTGTTAAAAGCCCAAGCTAATATGTTCACTTAAGACATTATGCCTAATTATGCTATTTGTCAGTAGGGGAACCTGTTCTCCAAACCTTAAACCATCCTGATGCACCGGTGTGGGTCTGAGCTCTGTAAATATGCCAAGTAGACTCTGTAGGGTTCTGTGCTAACTATGCTCCATGATGTTTATGAAAATGGGCAAAATCTAGTCCTTGTGCATTGTGTACCCCCAGGGTACGTATTTCTTCTTGGTCCTGTTGCTATCCTAATGAATAAATGTGCCGGGAAACGTTTGTGCTTTTATTTTTGGAAACGTGCTTTAATACCTGCAAGCACCTCCTATGGATTACAGAGTTGTCTGTCCACCTAGTTGTTTGAGGGTGTTGGTGGGGAAGCAGGTGTTTATTTATGGGTTTGTTTCAGGTTCAAAAAAGGACTGCCTTCGTGACAGGAGAAATGACTGGTATCCAGAATTCTGAGTCATGATTTGGGCATGGCTCATGACTTTGGGAGAGTTGAACATCGCGTGGTTTGTATTCCTTGTCTGTAAGCAGGTGTGGTACGCGATGATAAGAAAACTAACCGTGGTTTTGGCTGTGTGTGGAGTGCACAGAACCCTCTGGTGATGCAAGAACATCCAATTTGTGTGTGTGTGTGTGTGTGTGTGTGTCTATCTTCCTCTCTGCCCCAACCCCGCTGATGTAGGGGAAGAAAGTCAAGTCAGCCAGGAAGGAAATCTGATGTACTTGTAGCCACCAGTCAAGAGGCTTCCAAAATTAATTTAGAGTAATTAGAGATTTAAATCATACATCAAGGCCTTAGGAGATCTCATGTGAACTAAATCAAGAGGATCGTTTCGTACCTCAAGTCTTTCCTGTGGCTTCCAGGAAGAATCTCTAGGAGCTTCTGAGGCGATTGCTCACCACCAGACACATCTGGACTCTACCTCCCACGGGTAGAAGCCGAAACCCCTCCAGCCATCCACATCCATACTCCCAGCCTCTTTTCATATATATATCCAAACACCTAAAATCACTCTCAATGTCCCTCCTGTCACTAACCATTCACCATAATTATTTATTTTTAAAAATCTTGACTTGTCTAAAAGCAGCTTATTAGTCCCTAAAACAAGATCCTTCTCGCTGCATTCCACATTTCTTCCTGGAGGACTCCTATTCTCTCTTCTCTCTTGCGTCAGACTTGGAACCAAAGCCTGCTGCTGCTCACTGCTCCCCGCCTGCCAATTCTTCATTTTCTCTATTCTCACTTTCACTGCTCCCTGCTCTCACCACCTTAGTGTTCTAGTCTCGCATGATTCTAATCCACTGGTAAAGACTATTTATCTCGTCTACATACTCAACCAAGACCTGTTTTACTGCCGTATCTGGCTCAACTTTTTTCTTGCCTGTGTGTCAGTCTGGCTCCCATATTTCACCCCATTATCCAACCTTTCAGCCGGCAGCCAGCTCTCTATCCATCCATTTCACAAGCACTTACTGAGCACCTAATGGGCACCAGGCACTGCTTTAGGCATTGAACCTAAGGAATGAATGGGTGTCCCATTCAGTCCCTATTCTCAGAGAGCTCACAGGGGAAGGTGGATGTGTATATACCACATGTGTTCATTACCTCAGTGGTAAAGACAAGGGAGAAGCATAGAATGCTGTGGAGGTCCAGAGCGTGGTGGAGGGAAAGCAGGCAGGCTGTCACTGCCTCCCCTCTCCCCCCGCCCCCTGGCGACACTGACACCATGCCTTGGCTCATATCATCTCTACTCTATACCTGAAATGCCCTTCCCTTCAAATCTTGCCTGCTTGCCGCCTTTCACTATCATCTCCAGACCATACTTACCCTGACCATGGCGAACTTTTAGACTTACATTCATAGGACCCAATTACGCATCGGTTTTTGCATGTGGCTTTGCCTTTCCAAATAGCTTTGAACCCCTAATTTGAGGGCCTGTAATTGTATCTCAAAACTTCTTTGCATTCTTCACAGTGTGTTGCTGGGAACACAGTAGGACCTTAATAAAAAAGACATCAGATGGATACTTAATACTCAGACTTCCCTGATAATCTTCCCCCTCCTTTTATAACACGAATAACATCACCTCTACACATGGTAGGCACCTAACGAGAAGAAGATGGTGTGAAATATAGACAAGAGTGAGGACTTGGAGGTGAAACAGATCCAAGCGTGAATCCCAATCCAACTACCCTGGCTGTGTTATCTTGGGCTGCTTTAACTTTTCTGAGCCTGAGGTTCCAAAAATAGAAAGCAGTGATTAATAATACAGACTTTATTTCTATTTAGGGGAAGATAAAATGAGTCTGCATATGTGAAATGACTGACACAGTGCTTGGCATATACTAAAGACAAAAAACATGCTAGTTCCTGTCATCCCTCCTCCTCTCTCTTCTTTCTCTCTATCCCCACCCTGGCACACGAGACGAAATTTGGCAAAAACCAATAGAGACATTTCAATCTTCTTACCTGCATGATTCAGGTGGCAAAGCAGCACTAAACATTTTTCCCAAGCACTCCACCTAAAGCCTAGTGAGTACCTACATTGTATTCATCACACTAGCTGGTCACAGGGAAAATGTTGCTTTATGTATTTTTCACTGTTATTAGGTGGTCATCAATGTAATAGGAACTCTACGATCTTTGATTCGATAGCTGTCAAAAACATGTGATACTCTACGTTTTTGAATGCCCTTCATTCAGTCAGCTTGATTGTGAGAGCCAGGGGAAATCCCTGTGCATTCTTCCACCCACAAAAAGGGTTAAACATTCCTACCACAGAAGGACTCTGTGTTCTAACTCTAAATGTCATGGGAACATGGCCTGGAAAAGCTGAAGGCCATTGCATTATACAATTACCTATTTACTGGAGACAGTATATTTAATAACTAATCATCTAATCTAATAATACTGAAGAATATCAGACTGAAAGGTCAAGTGTTTAAGATTAGGGAGAAAGTAGCCTTAAAAGTGCATCTAAAAGAGCCTCACAGATCAACAAGTCAGCCTTAGACACGACCATGCTACCATTGCTCCCAGGCCTTTAGGGGGCTCAGAAATGTCACTATCTTGCAAACTCAGAATATTTATTATATCCGCTCTACTCATTGGAGTTTTATTCCATGAGGTCTGTTAGCAGTTTAAATGATTATTTCACCTTGTGTAATGGTATATTGGCTCTATGAAGAAAAATATTACACTAGAAGCTTTTCAGTAGACTCTTAATGAGAGCTTTGGTACACAATGTTATTTTTTCCCCTGGGATTTCCTTGTGACAAGTTCTGTTTGCTTTCACGTGTGGTTCACTCCAGACTTCTTTCTCAGATACATAAGTAGTCATCATGCCTAGAGATTCTTGTGGTACAATTCTTCATTTTGTAATTTCCTAAAAACATCCTATTAAGAAGTCACCCTCATTGCCCACTTTTGAAAGCCTAGATGGACACTCTTCCCATTCTTTAATAAAAGAAAATCTTGTCACAGTTGGAGTTGTGCAGGTGACTCCTTTGAATTGCCCTGTGCTGTTGATTCTCCAACACCTGATGATACAAATTCGCCACCAAAACATTTCTTTTTACCCCAGATATTTGTGTCTTTTTCCTAGGTGTTTTCCTAAGTTCTCTAACCTCAGTCCCCTGATGACTTCAGATCTTAGTACTTTGCTCACAATTTCTCAGAGTTCAACATTTTGGAAAAAGATCTGGATATCCTTTCCTCTTCCAGGAAAAACAAAAACATAAAAACCCTGTAACTGTCAGGGTAGAATGGTTTGTACTGAGATGGCAATTTAATCCTGAAATCCCAGTAGATTGTGAAGACAAAGGTTTATTTTGTTGTTCCAACACATATTCATCGGTGAGACGCTCTGCTCCTAAGGTTACTCAGGGACCCAGGGTGATGGACGTTACACTATCTGGTCATGTCTCCAAGGCAGAGGAAAAGGAGACAGGAAGATCTCAACAGAACCTTCTAAGCCTAGAATGGACCTCATTCCACTTCAGCTTATAGACCATTAGCTAGAACTAGTGACAGGCCCCCTCTTTGTACCAGGAAATCTGCTCTTCTCTGTGTGCAAAAATAAGAAGAGAACCAGATATTGATAAGAACCGGAAATGTCCAACACACACACACATCTCCACTGTCTACATTAAGGTTTTATGCCTCAAGAAGAGTGAAGTCAACAGAAAAGTTTGAACACAAAGGAAATCTCTCAGTCCGGATACCCAATGGATCCAGAACTACTGAAACAGAACTGAACACTATATCCTTCTGTCAAGATGAATGTAAATTCCTATGCTGTTTTCAATTCCTGGATCTTTCTTTTCAATATTTTGTCCTAAGATGTTGCATCAAGGTTTTATATTTTTGTAATAAAAGGATTTCCAAGGAGAATGACTGATGCTCACTAATTTAAAAGTGTGGGGTCGACTACTTGGTTTGCATCAGATTCTCTAGCAAATTCCAAGTTCCTATGTGTGAGTTTGGGCTCTTATTTCCAACATTTCCCTTGGTTTGCTTTTCTGTTCTGAAGACAAATTCATATTCAAAATAATGCCCAGCACCAAGCTTGACATATAATGGATGCTCAGTATACATAACAATGCTTAAGGAATGACAAGTGAATGAGTATGAAATTAGAAGCATCTATACCAAGAGTATTTATACAGTTTTCTGGACTTATACTCAAGGCCAGAACAATAAAATCCAAAATCTACATGTCCTACTTATTGCATATAAGGCCAAAGGCAACACATATTGCAATAAAAGAATAATTAGGAAAAAGAGATTTGTTTTGTTTTGTTTTCCTCCAATTTTGACCCTATCTCCCTCTTCTTCCCCATTTGCACAGACTTTTGTACTGTAATTTTCATTTCTCAAGAAGGTAATGTCACCCCAGCCTCACACCAGGGGAAACAACTCTGCTATCTTCATTGCAGAGGGAGAAGCCACCAATCTTCCTTGGAACATGAGGCCCTGCTGAAATAATTGTGAATGTAGAGCATCTCCTAGCAGAAGAAAACGTTGACCAGAATTGAGCAGTGAGGTTCCTCTATGTTGGAAGAATCTGACTTATAACTCAACCATTCTCTGCGACTTATATAAGAAGCAAAGTCATGTCAAAAAAGAAGCCAGTATGAGGCTGAACATTCTCCACTGCAATTGGACTTTTTCTTAGGTGTAAAAATAAATAACACCTAACACCTATACGGAGTACTGTTTTGTACCAGGCAGCGTGCTGTGTATGTTACCCACTTTACGCTTCTCCAAAGTTGGGGTTGTGCATCCCGGGAGCTGCGTGAGATGGGAAGAAAGTATTAATTTCTGTTTGTTCTGTAGTCTCGATATTTAATTTCCACTTTTGTCTATTGTATAATTTACATGATATACAGTACAACAGTACCTCTATAAAAAATAAATATGCATTCACGCACATACATTGAGAGTATCTGAATGGCAATTTGCTCAGTTGTTTGTTTCTTTTCTTTAACTGATGAGACAAGATGATGATGACAACGATTCCCATTTACAGAAGAGGAGATTGAGGCTTCCAGAGGTTATAACGACTTGTCCAAAGTGTCAAAGCTGGTAAATGGCAAAGCAGGCAGTAAAGCATTTGATTCTGAAATCTATATTGTCTGGCATGATCATTAAAGGAATTCCTTGTGTTCAAAGACTGATGCTTGAAAATCGAGCTCGCCTGTGCCTGCAGAAATGCCAACCTCTGGAGTAGAAGAAACTCCCAACTTTGATCATCTCCCACAGTGAATTAGGAGGAAGAGGAACTAAGGCTACCAAAGCCAGACAGATGCTAGGTACTAAACGCAGAAGAATTTAAAGAAAGTAAGAATCAAAGGGAAATGTCACAATATTTGGTCCAACACCCTATTCCTCATCCATCCTTTTAATGTCTTTCTCCAGAAATGAGATTCCTGGCACAGGCGATCCGTTGTTTCAACATGTGGTAATGGACACATCCAGATTCCCAGCACCAAAGAGTTGAGAGGCAATCAGCATGGATGGAGACCCCAAGAGCTTCATCTCCTGCTGACTGAGCACTAAGGGGCCATGGATCCCCCACGTGGTCCCTAAAGGCTAAACGCATGGGAGAAACATGTCATGTTGTTCCAAATATTTGGAGCTGTGTCAGTTTTTGTGGTTGTTATCTCCAGTTTTCTTTAACTAGTAATGAGCGATCCTCAAAGTGTTAGACCAAAAAGCACAAGCAGGACTCTGCAGGACGTTCTTTACTGAGGGCTTTGAAGCTGAGAAAGAAGTTTGGAGCTTAGGCAAAACAAACAAACAAACAAACAAAAAACACAACTCTGAAATAACTCTGTATTGTACACATTTTTAAAACATAATAATTACAATGGAATTCTTTGCCGGTAACCAGGTTTCTCGGGATATCTCTGAGGCAGTGATAAGGATTTAATTTTTAAAAATCACTATCAAACCCCTTTGTAGAGCATTTGCAGAAGTTCTCAAACAATGGGACTGTTTTCATGTAAATTTCTTTTCAGGGAGATTCCTGCTTTCTGAAAGCGTGTAACTGTAGCTGAGTTATATAAAGCAACATTTTATTGCCTCCTGTGGAAGATGCTTTGTACTAATGATCTGAAAACTGGCGTTTCATGCTCGGTGTTAGCAGCTCTGTGGTTCAAGATAGGAAGAGACAGAGGGGCCTTTCTTTTTGAGTTCATTACTTCTGACTAGGATGGCAGGACACTTCTCGAAACTTCCTGGATCCCCAGAAGCCAGAAACCCTCTACTGACGGAACCAACCTCCACCAGGCAGCTGCCCTCAGCGCAGGATGAGCCCGAGAAGAAAAGGATCCTGGTTCACTATCACATCCCTGCTTTCAGTGACAGGTGTCTCTGTGTTTCAGACATCTGGCTTTTTTTTTTTTTTTTTTTTTTTTCTCTCTCTCTTTCTAACTGCCCTTGTCCTCTCGATAGCTAGAAAAAAGGACAGCCCAAACTCAGCCTGGAGACCTACAAAGGTGAGGCTGGTTGGAAGGAGAGAGAACTCCAACTGGCTGCCCCCACGTCCCCCAGGGACAAAGCCTGCTGTCCACTGGGACTTTACTGTGACAAAGAAAAAACTCTGCCCATTGAGTTTTTCCCCCAGATATTTCTATCTGAAAATTACAGTAAATCAATGAATCCTTGTTCCTCCTCTGCCCCCCTCCCTCTTGGTTGTTTCTGAGTTCTCGAATCCCGGAGTCCCCTGGGGCAGTTCCACTGACTACCATAGAATTTCTCCAAGTCCGTGCTAGCTCCTCTGCTCGCAGGTTGGGAGACAACATCGCTCCTTGGCCGCGGGTGCGTGTCCAGGGGGAAAAGTTCAGGCCGGCCGAGGTTTCTGGAAGTCCTCAAGGCACACAGCCCGAAAGCGTCCAGCCCTGGCGGCCAGGAGCAGGCGCAGGGCCGTGTCCTCCCATGCAGTCATCCACCGTGGACACCGGTTGTCCGGAGCCCACGTGCAGTCCCTGAGTCGGCGGCCTCCTTTTTGTGTGTTCGAATCCTGAGCCCTTCCAGGAAGAATTTAAGGATTCTGCTGGTCAATAAATAGGGTTAGAAATTAAATGTTTCGGGGATCCCGGGTGGCTCAGCGGTTTGGCGCCTGCCTTCGGCCCAGGGCGCGATCCTGGAGACCCGGGATCGAATCCCACATAGGGCTCCCTGCATGGAGCCTGCTTCTCCCTCTGCCTGTGTCTCGGCCTCTCTCTCTCTCTCTCTCTCTCTGTGCGTGTTTCATGAATAAATAAATAAAATCTTAAAAAAAAAAAAAAGAAAGAAAGAAAAAAAGTAAATGCTTCAGTTTTGCAAAAAACAAAAGCAAGAAAACATTCAGGCCCCGTGAGCTCTGTCCCAGTGCTGAGGCGCCGGCGTCCCAGCAGCTCCCGGCTGAGTGTGCCACGGCCCGGGCACACGCGGGCACACCCCACACAGCCCTTGCACTCCCCTTCTGTGGGTTTGTCCACGCACCCCAGTGAAGCTCTCGGTTCGCCCGGACTTCACGTGGCGCCCCGGGGAGAGCAGAAGAGCCATGATGCGGCGAGGGCACCGTGCAGGGGCAGCGCATCCCGGGGAGGCGGCTGTCTCGGCTTTCGGGCCCCGGAGAGTCACGGGGGAGGCGAACGGAGCGAGGCCCGACGGCCTCACTTCCCGGCCCAGCAGCCGCCTAGCAGGCCCCCGGCGCACGGGGAGGGCGGGCCGGGCTCCGGGCGGCGGCGCAGGGCCCCGGCGGGGCGGCGGGAGGTGCGGGGGCCCATGGGGACCTGCGGGGACCCACGGGGACCCAGGCCACAGCCCCGCAGCCCTGCAGCCCTCCAGCCCCGCAGCCCCGCAACCCAGCAGACCCGCAGCCTCCAGCCCCGCAGCCCTCCAGCCCTCCAGCCCCGCAGCCTGCAGGTCCGCAACCCAGCAGCCCCGCAGCCCCCAGTTCCGCAGCCCCCAGCTCCTTAGCCTCCAGCCCTGCAGCCCCGCAGCCCGCAGCCCTGCAGCCTCCCAGCCCCGCAGCCCCCAGCCCCGCAGCCCCGCAGGCCTGCAGCCCCCCAGCCCCACAGCTCCGCAACCCAGCAGCCCCGCAGCCCTGCAGCCCCCAAGCCCCCCAGACCCGCAGCCCGCAGCCCCGCAGGCCCGCAATCCAGAAGCCCCGCAGCCCCACAGCCCCGCAGGCCCGCAGCCCCCCAGCCCCGCAGCCCTGCAGCCCCCCAGCCCCCCAGGCCCGCAGCCCGCAGCCCCGCAGGCCCGCAATCCAGAAGCCCCGCGGCCCCACAGCCCCGCAGGCCCGCAATCCAGAAGCCCCGCAGGCCCGCAATCCAGAAGCCCCGCAGCCCCACAGCCCTGCAGCCCCCCAGGCCCGCAGCCCGCAGCCCCGCAGGCCCGCAATCCAGAAGCCCCGCAGCCCCACAGCCCTGCAGCCCCCCAGCCCCCCAAGCCCGCAGCCCGCAGCCCGCAGCCCCGCAGGCCCGCAATCCAGAAGCCCCGCAGCCCCACAGCCCCGCAGGCCCGCAGCCCCCCAGCCCCGCAGCCCTGCAGCCACGCAGGCCCGCAGGCCCGCAGGCCCGCAACCCAGCAGCCCCGCAGCCCCCAGTCCCGCAGCCCCCAGCCCCGCAGCCCCACAGCCCCCAGCCCTGCAGCACCCCAGCCCCGCAATCCAGCAGCCCCGCAGCCCCGCAGTCCCCCAGCCCCCCAGTCCCGCAGCCCGCAGCCTCGCAGCTCCCCAGCCCCGCAGCCCCGCAGCCCCGCAGCCCCGCAGCCCCGCAGCCCCGCAGCCCCGCGTGCGTGAGCGCAGCACGCACAGGCCGCCCCGGGAAGCTCCAGCGGCGAGGGACACACAGATTGACTCCCGGTGACTCACTTAGCTCCTGGATTGGCCAGCGCTCTCCCCTGCTGGCAGTTTGGCTCCGCATCAATAGCTCGGATACCAGGCTGAATAGCTTAAAATAATTAGGGGGGGGGGGGGGAATCTGCAAAACTGCTAGCCATCCAACTCTCTGCTCTGTGCTGAAAGACACAGGACAAATGACATCTAGGTTATTAAATATGAAGTCACTGGATTTGCTGCCCATTTGGTCCAAAAGCAGAAAACTGGATAAAACTCAAATTTATAATTCAGTGTAGATGGCCTGTTTGTCCTTGAGGCAATCCATGAATTTTGGCTGGCCAGGCACTGTGACATGTGGAAATAATGTGGGGGGGAAAGGGGGATGAACAATGTTTGATTTCGCCCCCACTCAGCTTCCACCCCCTGGGAAAAAAAAATGAAAATGTCAATAAAAAGTGTGAATGTGAAGAGAAATGGAATCTGAGCCCAGAGTTTAGTAGCTGGCAGTTTAAACTTTATATACTTTAGGCTGACAGGCGGCTGGATTTCCTGTACTTTATATCCAATGTACAAAAACAGAAGCAACAGGCTCATTTGGTATCAGTAAAGGTCAGTTAAAATTATAGAGACATCCTTTGGAGCAAATCCCCAGTCTTGTATTTGCATATTTATGAACTAGAGATTATGACAGGCCATTCCATTTATTAGAGCAGTGCTGCTATAGTTAATAGTCTGTCAGCATTTCCATTATAAACCCCGTTTTTCAGTGTTTTAATATCTCAGCTGTTAGAAATCACATCAGGCTGAAAAGTGGTCCTCAGCCTCTCCACGCCACAGCAGGGTGAGCTGCTGGTGGTGGTGGCAATGGGACTTTGAACCCAACAAAGGCACTTAAATCAAGCCAACGATTTTTATACTGGACGCTGACGGTAAATACAAAATCAAGCATTTGGGGACGAGTTGTGGAATTCTTCTCCTCCTCCACCACCCCGAGTCATCTTCCCCTGTTTCAGCACCCTTGTCTGTATCAGGGCTTTCCTTCCCTATTCAAAGGAAGACTATTGGGGATTTTAGGGCAAAGATTTCAAAGTTTTAAACTTGGCGAGTTTCCTACCTCACTGGAATTTGGGGGTGAGGGGAGATCACTATAATAAAGGCCAAGATGCCAGAGGCATTCATTTGTTCATAAGGAACTGGCTCACACAGTAGTGGAGGCTGGCAGGTCCAGATTTTGTAGGGTCAACAGGCAAGCTAGACACTCAGGGTGAGTTGATTTTGCAGTTCAAGCCAGAAGCTGGTGGAATTGTGTCTTCCTGGGGGGTGGGTGTTGGGGGAGGTTGGGGCGGTGTTCTTTTTCTTAATGTCTTCAACTGGTTAGATTAGGCCCACCTACAACATGGTACATAAAATTAACCATCACAGAGGGCCTCCAAACTCAAAGTCTACTGATAGAAATGCTAATCTCATCTTAAAAATACCTTCATCGCAACATCCAGACATACCTGACCAGATGCCTGAGTACCATGGCCTAACCAAGTTGCCATATAAAATGAACCATAACAGAAATGAACAACATATTTTAAGCATCTCCCATATATCATGTCCTGGGTATAACTCTGGAAATACAAAATTAGCAACACAGCCCTGGTCCTTAAGAATCTTAGGGTCTCCCATCTCGCTGTTGTCAAGAGTCCACAACAAAAATACAAGACCCAACAGAATCAATAGCTGGTTCCATCCTTTGCTTTCTCTTTTAAGTGACTCAAGAGACTTTCCAGCGGAGGCACATGGGTGGGCATGCTTTCAGCTGCATTCTTAAGAGAAGGCACTGGTATCTAGGGACTCCTTACCACACAGAAGACAGCCTACTCTTTCCAAACAAATTCTTGTCACTTTGACCTGACATGAAGCTGCCAAGTAACTCATGGATATCCAAAGCTCTCTTGGGATTTGAGGAGCTATTGAAATCAGAAGAAAGAGGGAACAGGTTGTCTTCTCATTAATAAGTTATTTGTTCAAAAAAAAAAAAAGTGTGTATTGGTTCTTATTATATGGCTCCCTGATACATTTCAAGGAGGAGCCCCACAAATGTATCTAACCTGGACAACCTTCACAGGGTAAGTTGAAAACTCCCCATGACTTGATGTAGTTTTTAAGGATTCTTTCTCTACAGAATACACACCAGACCCAAAAGTGTTCCTCAGAAGACTGCCTTCAGGACAGCCTGGCCCTAGGCAATCCCCGTTTGTATAACCAGTTGTGCCCGCTATCTCTGATTTTGAGAGCTGCCCTACGTAACAGAAGCAATTCTTGTAGTCCTCTCCCTTATGTTTCCTTTTGGAGTCAGTGACCTTTATTTTACTTAAGATGTGTCATACTCCTGGACACGCAGAATAGGTTTGTTTTTTTAAAATTAATTATTTATTTATTCATGACAGAGGGAGAGAGAGAGAGAGAAAGAAAGAGAGAGAGAGAGAAAGAGAGGCAGAGACATAGGCAGAGGGATAAGCAGGCTCCATGCAGGGAGCCTGATGTGGGACTCGATCCTGGGGCTCCAGGATCACACCCTGGGCCGAAGGCGATGCTAAACCTCTAGGCCACCAGGGATGCCCCAGATTAGGGTTTTGAAGTCACAAGATAGACAGTCTCACCACTGTAGCACTCAAGTTTATGAAAAACTTTAAAAAGAAATCTAAATACACAAAGGTGCTGCCATTATTACTGCTTGCTGGCTGGGGTTCATGGTTTGGGGGTGAGGGGTAGGCTATAGGAGAAGAAGGCCAAAATGTGCTGATTCAATCTCCTGAGATTGTAGCCCAAAAGTCTATCAAGAGATGCAATGTTCTGTCTAAGGCATGGTTGTCCTCAGTGCCTATGAGCTTGGCTCTGCTTCACTTCCACCCATTTCCTTCCTCATGAAATGAACAGGACTTACGTAATTGCTTTCAGCAGCATCTCTGAATGAGAAGAACAATTACGAAATAAGACATACACTAGGATGTGTGTAATTGTGTAATAACAGCATGCCTCACCATGCTAGGCTGGTCGCCAAGAACCACCTAGTCATGCTATTATATTGCAAGAACATATGCCCTCAAGGCACGTTGAAATTATTTTGAGGATTTCTGGCGGAAATTTTACTAATCAAAAGAGAACTTAACTTAAAAAACAATAAAATAAATAATTTTGAAAAGTCTGATCGTGATCCCAAAAAGTAATGGAAAAATTACATCTAAGCTACCAGCACCTACAGCATAAAATTAAAACATTGTGTTAAGATTCACTCGTGTCACCGCAGGAGTTAAGAATGTCAATAAAGGAAAAAACAGAAGCTGGACTTAAGGTGACGTGTTACTCTCTCCATAATTGGCCAGAATTCTGATTTAAGTGGAGCCATTTTTCAACCAAGAAAGTTTTCACTCTTCAGAGCCTACTGTTCCCCAATAGAGACACTCTAAAGGCTTTTTGACTTGTCACACTTTGAACTTCTTTCCTGTTGTTCTGATAGCTATCAAATCAGAAAACAATCTCAGAAATGTGAGAAGCTGAGACTTTATTTTGCAGTTGAATCTCCTCAATAGTGCTTTCCTTCAAGTGTGAGTATATGCTGCGATAAAGTTCCCACATCTTACTTTTCCAGTGAAACATAGAGACCTATATGTGCTAGGCAGCTTTCAACATCTTATTTTGCTGCATATACAGCTAATTACATTTCCATCTTTCCTATTCTTCTAACTCATTTAGCAGGAACAAAACCTCATGTGCCAGTGATAAATCAGTATGAGATGAGAGGAGGGATGGGAAGGACATTTCTGAAATTTGTAAGATTAGTTTGTCATTTCTTAGAGGAGATTGTATCCACTTCCTAATCGATGCAAGTTATCATACCAAGAGCAAATATAGAGGCACATTTCAGATATTCTCCAAATCTACAACTGATGACTTGTTCTTTTACTGTGCTATTAGAACCTTAAGCTATAGATTATTGTTTTGGGGTGAATTATATTGCCCCCAGGATTGTTTTTGTTTTTGTTTTTGTTTTTGTTTTTTTTTTTTTTTTATTCATGAGAGACAGAGAGAGAGAGAGGCAGAGACACAGACAGAGGGAGAAGCAGGCTACATGCAAGGAGCCCGATGCGGGACTCAATCCCGGGTCTCCAGGATCACGACTCAGCTGAAGGCAGGCGCTAAACCACCGAGCCACCCAGGGATCCCCCTTGCCCCCAGAATTGTATGTTGAATTGCTAACCACTAGCACCTCAAAATGTAACTGTATGTGGAGACTTGGCCTTTAAAGAGGTAACCAGGTTATAACGAAGCTGTTAGGATAGGCCCTAATCCACTATCACTGGTATTCTTTTAAGAAGAGAAATTTGGACAGAGAGACACAGACAGGACAACCACACGAGGACACAGCAAGAAGGTGGCCATCTGCCAGCCAAGAAGAGAGGTCTCAGAAGAAACCAAACCTGCCAAGACCTTGATCTTGCATTTCTAGTTTCCAGAATTATGAGAAAATAAATGTTGCTTAAGCCACCTACTCTGTGATATTTTGTTATGGAAACTCTAGTTAACTAATATAGTTACCGATTTATCAATTCAACAAACATTTTTTTGACAATTCTGATTATAAGTAACAAAAATAGAATGGTGGGCAAAACAAAGTCTATGTTGTTTCAGGGCTTAACCCGTACCAAATGAATAATTTTCACAGGGCATGCATTGGAAAAGCACCAAGTATAGGTATGGGTTTGAATCTGTTATGTGTGTGGCAGCCCAAAAATGTTTGAAAGCTGACTTTGAATACTTTCAGCGATCTTAAAGAAAGGATATAAATGGAATATTTTGGTCATCTTAATGATCAAAGGTGTTCAGTGATTCAACAAATGGCCTGCAAATAATGACTCCAATTTTGTGTTAAACCCAATCTAAATTCCCATTGAGCTAAATTTGTACTAATACCTACAGGATTATTGGTGCCTCCCTGTAGGGTGGTGGAGCTGGCTCATACCCACTCTTGAGGGCAATTATACACATCTCTTAACTGCATGTTCAGTAATATTACTGAAGAGTTCAAGAGTGGCTTGAAACTGGCCTTGGGGGTGTATTTACACCACAGAAATTGTGAAAAGGTACACCTCAGGTCCCCTCCTTCCAAGCCTATTGTTAAACATTTGCCAGCACACCACTCATCAGAGTGGGCGCCTGTCCACAAGACAGCTCAAAGACATTCAGAAAGTGAATCCATGACTAAGAAAATGTGACAGGGTAAAGAGGAATATAAAAAATATAGGAGTTTAAAAAAAATAATAGTTTTCTGACATATTAAACTGGAGTAGTGATTCTCAAACTTTTTGGCCTGCACCCAAATCACTTGGAGACACAGGGTGGGGCAAAGGATTGTGCATTTCTTTTCTTTTCTTTTTTTAAAGATTTTATGTGTTTTAAAAAAAAAAGATTTTATGTGTTTATTTGACAGAGAGATCAAGCCAGAGAGCACCAACAGGGGGAATGGCATAAGAAGAAGCAGGCTCCCCACAGAGCAGAGAGCCCAACATGGGGGGGTTCCATCCCTGGGCCCTGGGATCATAACCCTACCCAAAGGCAGACACCCAAATGACTGAGCCTCCTAGGCGCCTGGGATTTTGCATTTCTAATGAGTTCACTAGTTCCAAGCAACACTTTGAGAACTGCTGCATGAGTTGCCAGTATGGCCATTGCTCCCACTGCCAGCCCAGCTCCCCTGCTTGCCATCTTATTGAGGAAAGGATGGGGTTGCTTGACGGGTGGAGCTGAATTCCACTGGGTTGGCAGCTCTTGGTAAAGAAAATCAATGGCCACGTATAAACAATGTTTAAACTGAAGTCACTGAAATGCTCCCTGGGGATCACAGGCTGCCTGCAGCCAGGAGGCAGCACCGTCCAACACTGTATGTAAAAATAATGCATGCCAACCTTCCTCCACCTAGGCCTCCATGGATTTTTAAACCACCTCTGTGGAAGGTGGTTCAATCAAAGTGTTGGATCAGCACCTATGGGAAGATACCATCTTAGAGCCACAGTGAGTTATTAGTTTGGGAGGCAGGACCCCAGTAAGACACTAGGTGTTATTATTCATATTTGGGTTACCACAGGGCAAACCATGTCCCCAGAAATAGAAAGCCAGGAGCCACAAAGAAGGGAAGAAAGCTAAATGACATGACTGGTAAAGTGGGAATCTCGTAATTTGGTCTCACAAAATAAGAACAATAGAAGATTTCCACTGTGTTCACATTTCTTACCCTTTATGATGTTGAAGATCTGAAATGTGGTTGCAGATAGATTGGCAGGGTTTTTTTCAAATTACATTTGCAAGAAACAAACAAAACTGAACCCAGGTTGAAGTTGGCTCTTTTATAAATATGCAGCTGGTGATAACACTGTCAGAAATGAAAAATCTTAGATGATTAGTAAGAAATTGTTCAAAGAAATAATTCTTGCCAAACAAAACATCAATGAGATTGAAAATAATTTCATTGACAAAGCATGTGCCTGTTAGGCATTCCAGAGGAATGTGATGGGAATAAACTTGATTGAACCTTTAAAAGAGTTTCTACTTGTTGGGTCAGATCTTCCTGCTAAATCCCTCATTGTTAAAATGCTGTTTTGCTTTTCCTAACTGCTCTGGGCACACCCTCTTGAAAACTATGCTATAAGAATCTGAGGATTGCATTGTAAATGAGTTCCTGGATTGCTCAAGAAATAGTTCGGGCTATAATTTTAAAAAGGCTTCTGCTTGCCCAGGTCCCCTGCGAGAAGTTTATCCAAAACAAAAAAAGAAATTAACCTCAAAAGCAAACTTTGGAAGCACTACAAACGAGAAGCCATATGTACACCATGTTGTCAGCATTTCCTGAAGAAGCTGTGTGTGGGCTTCACTTCTCTTGGATGATAATCTGGAAATGATGAAGAATTTTATTGTAGTAAAGGCCTAATAAAAGTTAAGTATTATGAGTGTTCATAATATGTTAATTATAAATTAAAACAATAATATAACTTTTCCAACCACAAATTGGCAAAAAAAAAAATTTAAAGTAAGAACATAGTATTTGGTTAGGAAACGAGGAAACGAATGAACTCTCAAATTCTCAGTTGGCGGAAGTATAAATTGATACAATCTTTTTGGAACAAGTCGGCAGCGTCAATCAAAATTCCAAATATACCTATCCTGTGGGGCAGGCTTCTAGATAGCATAGACTCTGGATTCAGTGAGCCTGGGTTCTAATCCTGACTCTACCAGTTGGAGCTGTGAGATCTCCAGCAAGTCACTTTGTCTTTCTGGGCCTAAATTTCTCATCTGTAAAATGGAGATAATAATAGTATCTATGCTATTGTAGAATGATATTGTAAAGTGCTTACAATTGTGCCTGGCATATGGGAAGCACCGTGTAACCTAACACCATAATCTAGAAAAATAATCTACAAACATTCTACGAATGTCTAAGTCTTATGCAATACTGCTTCTCACCGCATATATATGGAAACTAACACTAGACGTCCATTGCTAAGAAAATACGTAAATAAATCCTGGTATAACTGTATGAATGAGTAGTTTACAGCCCTTAAAGAATGAGATAGAGCTATTTGTATGTACCCCAAGTGCAATACACTGCTGATATGAAAACAAATTATAAAACAGTATGTTACATATAATCTCATTATTATAAAAACAAACTCTGTGTGTGTGTAAGAAAATATATGTCATACTAACTGCTTACTTCTGAGGGATGAGATTAAAGCAGGGAAGAGGAAACTTTCACTTCTTACTTTATATACTTCATTATTGGGATTTTTTATTTTTTTATTTTTTAAAGATTTTATTTATTTATACATGATCGAGAGAGAGAGAGAGGCAGAGACATAGGTAGAAGGAGAAGCAGGCTCTCTGCAGGAGCCCGATGTGGGACTCAATTCTGGACCCTGGGATCACTCCCTGAGTCAAAGGCAAATGCTCAACCTCTGAGCCACCCAGGCGTCCCCATTATTGAGATTTTTGACAATAAACTCAAATTACTTGTATAGTTAAAAAATTTTTTTTAAATCATTAGTCTGAGCATAGTTTAGATTTAAATAATTATTCTCTCTCTCTTTTCTTTAAAAGATTCACTCATAGCCATGGGCGGGTGCTACTGTTATCATTGATATAGATGACCAGCCAGGAAATGAGATTGTATGAATAGTCCATTTAATTAAATGTATTGGCCACTTAGATCTATGTGAGCATAAAATGTGGAAACATTTATGAAATAAGCTTTTGTTGTAAAGTAAATAGAGGGTAATAAGATTTGGTCAACCTGTCAGAAACTTAAGCCCACTCGATCCTATAGAAAAACAAATCTGAGATATTTCGAATGTGAGGTTGTATTAAACATCGTAGCTTCAAACTGTGAATCCAAACAAATCAATTATTTTCGTTAATTGTCTAATGGAAATCAGTGTAATACTTGAATGAGAACCAAAAGGAAGTTTCCTACTCTGAGCAGCCAGTACTTTCTTCTAAAGCTAATACTTTCATTTGCCAAATCATCTTCAAAGGTACTGCCTGATGGAAGTACTTCTGCAGTGAAGCATCTCCATGCTAGTGAATGGAATTGGGGCACGTGGAAGTTACAAGAGGCCTTAAAGATTATTGAGGTGGGTATCCTCATTTCACAGAGAAAGACACCGAATTCGAGAAAGTTCATGGGACTTTGTCAGAGCAAAACCAAACTATAGTGTAGGTCAACTGATCATCAGTATAATATGCCTTCTAATACATTACTTTCCTAGCACTTTTTGGTTCTCTAGTGTAATGGTTTAAAAATGCACATGGCAAAAATAAACATAATATCACATGATATAATAAATATACAGAACACAAAAGTACCCCGGGAAAAGTTTTCCTACTATTCCTATGTTCCAAGCCTCAGTTCTCTTCAGAAATAGCCACTTAGCAGTTCAGTGTAGAGCCTTTCAGAGACACTATAAATTTCTAAGCCCATGTGTGTTAGTGTGTGTATACAGGTAGCATATTATATGTACTCTCAAGCTTCTTGTTTATTCTTTTCCACATAAATATGTCATAGAAATTATTCCATATCAATACATATACATCTTCTCTTACCTTTTAATGGCTATGTAGTATTCCATTGTTTTTTATGTCATAATATATTTAACTAATCCCCTGTTGCTATTTAGATTGTTTCTAGTCTTTATTATAAGTATGCTGCTATGAATGAATATTCAAATATATATATTTGAACACTAATATAGATGTATGCAGAGTACACATCAGATAATACATCCTAGATGTGGTATTATTTAGCCAGAGGGTATATATGTTTAATTTGGGTAAGCATTATTAAATTTCCCTCCCAAGAGTTGTATTAATTTACATTTCTACTAAAAAGGATGGAGGCCTAGCATTTGCTGTATATCGCCCATAGAATAGTCATTGCTTAAAGTTTTTTGTGTTTTTTTCCCTGCCTAATAAATAAGAAGTTCCTTGAAGACAGAAACTATAGCTCATACAACTTGATTCCAATGCTCATGACTATTCATATTGTTATTATTCAGCAAATATGAGGGACTAGAACTTTGTTAAAAACTAACATACAAAAATAGAATTCTAGTTCCTATAATAGTATATTAGTTATCTCAATTACCATTCTTCTAAGAAAAAGTAAAGTAAAATTGGGAAGAATATTTTTTAAAAACTCACACCTTCCAAAAGCACCAAAGAATGAGAAATTTCCCAGTCAAAATCCAGGAGAAAATGAAAGTCTTGAGTTCAAATCTGTTTTTTCCTGAGGACATTTGCCTACCTGAAAGAAATAACTATCAAACTGCATTTGTTTCTGGAGGTCTTTGAGGGCAGAGAGGACAAAAGTCAAAGCTCAGAGTTCACCAAAGGTTAGGACTCATATAAACCACCTGCTACTCTTGTGTCTCAAAGTATTCCTAGAAATAATTTATCAAATAAAATGCACAGCCCTTTAATATATGTATATATCATGTAGGAAATAAGACACCATGAGTGAGATCCAAACAATAAGACTCTAGAAACAGACCAAAAAAGAACTTCACATTTTGGAATTATCAGATACTGACTGTAAAACAAATATCCCAATCAAGTCAAAAAGAAAACAAATGCCAAGTCTGAAAATTTCAGGAAGAAACAGGGAAAACTGACATAGTTTTGAAAAGGAAAAATATAATTAAGAATTGATTGAATGAGTTTCATGGCAGATTAGACATAAGTGAAGAGGTGATTATTGAACAAAAGAATAAGTCAGAATAAACTTACAACAATATAGCACAAAGAGACAAAAAATGGAAAATATTGAAGAAAGGGTAAGAGATAGAAGATACACTGGAAAAGTCTAACATATACTTAATAGAAATAAATGCCAGAGAGATATATAGGCCAAAAACATTATTTCAAACGTTATGGCTTAAATGGCAGAATTTTCCAGGATAGATTTAATAAAACCTCAGAATTCAAAAAAAAAAAAAAATAAAAATAAAAAAAAAATAAAAATAAAACCTCAGAATTCCAAGCAAGATAAGGAAAAAAGAAATATATATTAAGATGCATCACTATGAAAATACTAGAAACTAAAGAAAAAGTGAAAAATGTTTACAGCAACTAGAGAAAAAAGATTTATCTCCAAAAGTTCAACAGTTAAATATCTCAAGGGCAAACATGAAAACCAAAGGAAAATGGGAATATATTTTTATGTTCTTACAGAAAACAAAAACTACCATAGACTCATAGACACAGTAAAATATACTTTAAGCATAAAAGTAAAATACAGAAGTTTTCAGATAAATAAAAACTGAGAGAATTCACAACCAGCAAAGGGGCTAAGGAATTAGAGATGCAAGAAGAATTAAATAGTTTTAAAAGTGGTAAATATGTGGTTGAACATAAATGTTGACTTTAAAAACTGCAGTATGCATGTCTTACACAGTTTTAAAATCTAGAGAATTAAGATTCTCCCTAACTATATGAGTTGAAAAAAAAGAGGGAATGTAGTTCAATTATTCTGCAGTCTTTGTATTTATTCCAGAAAGAGAGTAAAAGTGGTAACATTAGATTTGCTAAGTGAGGGGTGAAAGTTTTAATTTCTAAGAGAATAGAAGAGTCTATGATTTCCAAATCAACAGAGAAGAAAAAAATAGTAAAGAAAAAAAATCAATCCAAAAGAAGTTAAGAAAGGTGAGAAAAAGAGACATAGATAGATCTGATGGATTAAAGAAACAGCATAAAATAAATTGGCTGATTTTAACCTAAATACACCAGCAATTATATTAAGTGTAAATGATCTAAACACTCCAAGTAGAATACAAGGATTGTCCGACTGGGATGATATCAAAGTTAATTTGAATTAAATGTCATTTACAGGAGACATATCTAAAATATAATAATGCAAAAGAATCGAAAGGAAAAGAACGAAAAGAGTAAACCATGCAAATACTCACCAAAAGAAAGAAGGCATAAGTATGCTAATATTGTACAAAATAGATTTTAAATAATGACTTGTTCACTAAAGTTTCATATTGGGGGAGAGAAAAAGATGCAAATATAAATAAAATTCCCTGGGGTGCCTGGGTGGCTCAGCAGTTGAGCATATGCCTTTGGCTCTCAGGGCATGATCCCGGGATCTGGGATCGAGTTTGCATCAGGCTCCTTGCAGGGAGCCTGCCTCTCCCTCTGCCTATGTCTCTGCCTCTCTCTCTCTCTCTGTATCTTTCATGAATAAATAAATAAAATCTTTTAGAAAAACAATTTAAAAATTAAAAATAAATAAAATTCCCTGACCACAGTCATTTTCATGCAATGAGGTAAGTCCCAGGAGAGGTACACATGAAATGCTTTGACAGAAATAGGAAGGACAGTGTATAACTGTCCCTGGCAGTTAAACATGGCTCCTAAGAGGAACAGACATTTTATCAGAATTTTGATGTATTTATTCATCAGGTAACTCTGAGTGAGGGTAAGACATCCCACACAAAGGAAATAATATGTACAGATTAGGTGTTCGTAAATATTGGTTGAAAGCATTGTTTAAGGATTTAAGGATAGTGAAGACCAAAGAAGTGTGATGACTTACCCACCTGGTAGGACTAGTGGAGGCCAGGATGCCCTGCCCAGGCTCCTTCACTCTTCCCTTAAAGACATTTTTTCCAGCTGTGAGAAATGCTATCTGCTGATGGTTTACAGCTGAGTCCCTCTGCAGGCACTGCCCTCTCCTAGGACTATGACCTCTCCCTCCACCCCAGGGGTGGGGAGGGGGCAGCCTACATGCAGTGAATGGTCAACACGAGGGTTCAGAGACCTGGCCCCTTTGCCTACATGTGAGCAGTTCTGAAAGGACAATTCCCAGCCCCAGGGCTCCCCACGGGATCTGCCAAAGCCTTTAGTACAGTACATCACACTTCACCTCTGACCACTCCTTAGGCCTCAACTCCTGCATAGTGATCTCCACAGTAGAGTATGTTTCTCAGGAAACCTGACATTAGATAGTAGCCAAGGTGGGAAGAAGCCCAAGGATCCCAACTCCTGGCCCAGTGTTTCACTCCCACATCAGCTGATAGCAGATGGAATTTACTATGAAAATCTCTGGGACCCAACATAGATTGCTCCTAGTACTTTTCAGCTGTTTGTTTGTTTGTTTGATTGATTTCATTCTTTCTCAAACTAAAATCCTGGTTTTGCTGATGTCCAGCTCCACTTACACTGTTCTGCAAGTAAAGAATAGTGGAATTAGAAAGAGAACATCCATTCACTGTATATCTACGGTCTGCAAGATCTGTTTTTCCATGAGATCCATGCTTGCTGGTGGTTAAATGACTGGTCCATGCTCTCATAGCAGAGCCAATATCTGCACTTAGGATCACATAACACTGTCTCCACAGTTGCCTTCCTAAGAGACCTAAGGTGACCTAGGCCAAACAGTAGAGAATGTAAAAGGTGAGAAATTAAGACTGTTTCTTAATACTGATGAGGCCTGGCTCAGGCTGGCCTGCCTGCATAGGCTTCTGGGTTAGTAAGTGTTCTTTCAGCCCGTCGGGCCCTCAGCCCTGAAACTGAGCTGCATTTAAACCTTTCAACTAGCCTTTGCTCTTGTTTCTTGGTAAAACACAAGTTCCATGTGGCTTATATCACTGACAACATTTTATCTCCCGATCCTTGTTGAGACTTGACTACTGATGGATTTGACAAGTCTTTTAACACTTTAGAGAAAAGTTCTGTTTGATACCAAGATTTTGATATCACCAGTTTTTCTCGTTTCCACAACCCCCCCCCCAGCCCCTCACAAGTGAGGCAGGGTTGGGACTCTGTGGCCATTCCCGGACCCACTTGTTGTGTGTGGCAAGACTTGGAAAATGAAAACCAGAGGCATCTCAAAGAGCATTCCATTTGGACTCCGGGGCAGTGCCTGGGCACTCTGCCAGACCAGCTGGGAGCTCTGGTGAGGCACTTTGATGCAAATGCCCAGCTGGGTCCAGTTCATTCTGTATTTACCCCACAGGGCTGTCCACAGGGTATTTGTTCTCTGTACCACCGCAACACATGGACACCATCATCATCCTGCAACATACACCGAGAACTGACAATCTGCCAGCTGCCGGGACCAAGATGGCATTATATGATCCAGGTAAAAATCGACATCTTTGTAATCAGAGCCTTTCTGAATCCTGGCTCCAAGACTCGTTACTGTGGGAAGCTGCTCTAATTTGTAAGCCCCAGTGAACTCATCTACACAACAGGGATAAGACCTTACTTTATTGATGGGAATCTTGATGGAATCATGAATATCAAGATGGTAACACAGCACTTGACTCATGGAAAGTGTCTCTATAAACTGTCATTGTTATTAAAGTCAAAGAATAGTTCCTTCCTGCTAACATTGACAGAGATGACGCTTGGGAGATGCTTTCCATTTTGTCCTTTTTCCTTTAAAGCTTGCCCATTTGAGCAAGATGCTTGGTTGGCAGGACCCTAATTTGGGATAAACAGCGTCATTAATCCTGAAATTCTAAGGGCTGATCTTGTGCTCAAACAGAAGACAGACTACAGAGGCGTTTCTAGTCTATCATTTGTCATTTGTCCTTAACTGACCAGTTCCCCTCTAATGAAACTCACATATCCAGATGATGCGGATGTTTTTAAAAGTCTATCCTCTTGAGAAAAATGAAATTGGAATTGTAAGAAATGTTAACATCATTCTGGTCCCAAGAGGATGTTCCTGAATTATCCAATTATGTGCCTGAATTCTCCATGGAGGTTTGGCAGGGAAAGTCCTAGCCTTGGTGTGGGACTGTGAACACATGAACTTCCCCCTCCGGTCTTCTGCCCTAAAAAGGAGTGTTGTGCCATGACCTCCATGAAAATCCCCTCAGAAATGCTGTGTGAAGTGAGTACAGAGCTGGATCCACAATTGCTGGATTCGATGAGTTAAATTTATACCCCTGACTGTCTCCGGGCACTCTCTATCTTCCAAAAATACCACAATAATGATGCTAATGATTGCAAGCAGCACCTTTGTTGTATCTCATTTATTTTTACCCCAAATTATGGAGGCTTGAAAGAATTTACTGACTGCTTGGGTTTTCTGACTAATTGGGGTAACTCTATGTTATAGCCATTAGGAGATTTAAATATAGCTCTTCTTGAGCAATACTCTTTATTGGATCCCCTGTTATCCTTTAAATATCTTGGTGTGCAAGTGGATAAAATTAGAAAGAATTTGTTTGCTTTAAATTACCAACCTCTGCTTGATAAAACTATTAGCGATTTAGCTAATTGGACGGCTCTTCCATTATCATTAATTGGCAGAGTTAATACTATTAAAATGGTTGTTTTATCTAAATGTTTGTATTTATTTCAATGCTTTCCCATCAAGCCACCTAAAAATGCTCTAAAGCTTTGAATTCTGCAATTAGTTTTGTTTTATAGGCTACAAACAGAGTTAAGATTTATCTTAAAACTACAACTACTCTAGGGGGCCAAAGGATTAATTCTTCCTTTTCAGGAATAGATGAATGGTGGACTTTCTTGATCAAGCTTCGTCCACTGTTCCTGGATATCTTGAATAAGAAGTGCCAAAGCCCAAAAGAAATAGAAAGGGGACTCTTGTTAATGTGGTTTATCTAATAAAAACTTTACAGGAAAACTTTGTATCACATCCATATATGCATTCAACCACATATTCATTCATTTGACACAGGTTTATTGTGACCCTCTTATTATATCCACCAATCATGACACAATCGTGGAAGATTTCCAAGGTGAATAAAATGCAGTCTTTGCCCTCAAGAAGTCCAAATATTGAAGGTGGAAAGAAAACACAAGTAACTAGAGGGTAAAGTGGTAGGTGCTGCACCAGAGAAATGCCCCACGTGCTGGGGCAGAGTGGAGGGTGTTGCTTCATCCGCCTGGGGGATTAAAAAAGGCTTCCTATGGAAGATGACATCCAAGCTGGATCTGGAAGGATGGGGCTCCCACAGGGCCCTTCCAAGATTGAAAAGAACATCTTGAGTGTTTTCTTCTGCATAATGAGGTAACTTACTCTGTGAGGACAATTAAAATGGTCCACTTAGCTATATCCACATTTTCTCTTTGGTGGATCAAGGGACTTCCTCAGACAGAAGGTATCAGGATGTCAACATGACAAGAGACAAAGGCTTTCATGATCTCTTTGAATGTTGAGATGGGGACATGTGAGTAGAATGATGACACAGGTACATAAAACTCTAGCTGGTTGAAAATTGTGGCTACTGTGTTAATTACTATTTTAATGCTAACCCAGGGAAAGGAATCCCAGAACCATGCCAGTGTGTTCTCTCGTTGGCTGTGTCCTGCTCAGCGATTTTAATAAATTAGATCAGAACACAGGGACTTGCTCAATAGATTTGTGGATGACACTAATTGAAGACAAAGACAGCCAAATGCTGACAGATCAACCAAGGATTTATCAATCAATCAATCAATCAGTCAATCCATCAAGAGGCTATAATGACAAGGCAAAGGTAATTACATATAACTAAATAGGAAAAAATAATGTCCTGCCCTCCTTTGTTCCACTTTCTAAATTATAGGCAGGTACACTCTCTCTTATTCTGGGATCGTGAAGCAATAGAAAATGTTTCAGAGTTAGAGTCAGGAGGTCTGAGTTCCAGTTCTAGCTTGACTAAATATTACAAATGCAATTTCAAGCAATACCCTAAACTTCTCAGTTTTCCATCCATAAATTAGAAATAATAATACAGATTCACAGAGCTGCCATGAGAAGTAGGAATATAAAATATTTTGTACCCTATATATTATTCTCCAAGAGTTCTTTCATAATGCTTAGAATAGTGATGGTAGTAATAATAATAACAATAACAGGGCAGCCCCAGTGGCTCAGCGGTTTGGCACCACCTTCAGCCCAGGGCATGATCCTGGATACCTGGGATCGAGTCCCATGTCAGGCTCCCTGCATGGAGCCTGTTTCTCCCTCTGCCTGTGTCTCTGCCTCTCTCTCTCTCTCTCGGTGTCTCTCATGAATAAATAAATAAAATTTATTTAAAAAAAAAAACAATCACAGTAACTTATATGAAGTCCCAAAGTGCTACATTCTAACCTAGAGTAAATAAACAGTGTGAAGTGGCTTTGAAAATAGTCATACAGTCATGGAGTCATTACTGAAACAATGCATTACTGAAACAATGGGGTCAGAACCATATCTCCACAAGGTTCCTTTAATGTCCATCTGGCATCCTGGGTTGAATTTTGGTTACTGTGGTCATTGTGTGGTCTCATATTTAAAGCAGAGTTTGACATATAGTGGGTGCTCAATAGTATTGGGGGAATAGATTTGTTTTGATAAAGATGCTACAGCATGTCTGGATGCAAGCAACAAAGATTCTAAGAATATGGAAACCACAGAAAGCGCTCTTAAAAGTGGAAAGGTTTTGTGAGAAAAAGAGATCATTTGCAGGGTCCTCATTTGTGAAGGAATAGGTCAAGTATGGGGTCTGTCATATTCGGAGGACAGTTACAAAGGGACAGGGGGAAAGACCTGACATTTACTGAACACCATCTATCAGCTACGCAATTGAAATAATTTTTCTGTGCCTCTGGAGGACAAACTGAGATGAATGGGTAGAGGTTACAGGAAGTCATAATTTGGCCCAATAATGGAAGTAATGTCTAAAATTATGAGCCACAATTTTCTCCAACAAGGGAAAGGCTGGCTTTCGAGTCAGGATGCTTAAGCAGAATGTTTTGGAAGAGATTCCTGACATGTAGGGGGTCAGACTAGATCACTGGTTCACAAACCTGCTTTGATACCACCAGGAAAGCTGATTAGGAATGTAGATGCATAAAGCAGAATTAGAATCTAAGGGCATAGTGCCCACCACCCAGGCTTCTGCATTTTCAACAACCTCTACAATAGACCATTCTGATACATAACCAGGACTAAGAACCAGTGGACTGGGTCTGTTTTAAACTTTTCTGGTGATAAAAATAGCACATTGTTTAAACAAACAGCTTCTGAGGCCCCACCCCTGGAGATTCAACTTCAGTAGGTCTGGAATAAGAACCAGGAATTACTATCATCAGCAGAGTCTGGAAACCACTGGACTCAATGATCTCTAATATCCTTACCAACTTCTAAGATTCTGAAAATCTAATCCCAGTATAGCTAGCTGCTCTTTGGTTCTGAATTACAGTTTTGAAATACTTGGATTATAGGAATCAAGCCCCAAGCAAAAATATGTATGTCTGTAGCTGGCCATGATATTCTTCATTTGGTGTCTCTAAAGAATCAGACACATTTTTTAATAAACTAAATAGCAATGAACATGTTGACTTTCCAATTAGCTGCAGTTTACTATTTTGGCTGATTCCAGTAAATATATGTACACATGTATGCAAACGACAAGTGAATCATTTTCATTAAAGAGTTACTCAGCATAAACAGATTATAAGCTTTTGATCGGTTAGAAGTCAAGTGTGACATATTAAATCAATATTTTATAAATATTTTCACTTAAACATATTCCATTCTCTGAAAATGTGAACATGAAAGTCACTAGGGTTTCATTTTAGACATTTTTTTTGTTTTCATCTAATATTTCACTCTAAAATAGAGGTGAGAAATCATACAAGCATTTGAGTGCCGATGTGCCATCACATTCAGCAACTTTCATTAGTTTCTGATAGGCTCTCCTGAATCAGCTAAAGAATAATATTCCATCTCAATGACCCCAAACCTAGAGCTTCCACAAGTCCTCACTCCTTTCCTTGATGTCCTGCAGCTTAGAACCAAAGGCAAAGCTTTTTATGTAATTTTTTTTGGGGGGGCGGGAAGTGTCTGGGAAAAGGATGAAAAATAAATTATTCCAGAGCAGCTACAACGTGATTTTTGCATGTAGGCTTTTCTTCCAGAGCACAGTTCCCTGAGTCCAGAGGGAAATGGTTCAGGCAGCACTGCAGCCCCAGGTCTGTTTGTGTCTCTACCCAGGTAGGTGATGCTCTGAGGGACTGATGGGGGTCTTGCACACTCGGCTTATAAGATATAGGTTAAGCCTAAAGTTACAGATGGAAAAAAGAGAAGTCTGCAGGAAGAGGTGAGCAGATTGAGTCTAACTAACCCTTCCATACCTCAGACAATAGCAAGTAAGCCGCGCCTCTCATTTAACCCTTTGTTCTTGACAGAAAAGAGTGTGTTCGGTTTTGAGATTCTTTAAGCTGGTAATAACAGTTTCTATTCCAAAGGTGGGAGGTGCAGGTGGGTATTAAATGAGTTTGAGGAGAATCAAGTCATATTATTTGGGAACATATTGATAATAGCAAGTGAATTTGAGAAAATATACTTCTTTACTTCTTAAAATGGGTCTAGGAGAATATGTTAGGCCAAAAGAGACGTTAATAGGTGCTAATTCTTATCATAAATGATGTGTTACTTTAATGACCATACACTTTGGTTTAAGGACAAAGTCAGCAGGCAAATCTTCCACCCAAAAGTGCCTGTGGACATATTTCAGATCCTTCCTTAAAATGCCATCCCCCTCACCCCCCCACCCCCACCCCACAAACTCCCACCGAGTGGCAAAAACTGCAGTCCGTCTTTTATAGCCCCTGCAAATTCCCTAAAGAACAGAGCTGGAGAATCCATGCTATTCCCCAAAGAATCTAAGCTCCATCTACCTAACAGAATGAGAAAAAGCCTATAAGCAACAGATATGGAAAGGCTGAGCAGCTTCTCCTTCTCCAGGTGGTAAAAGATGGTGGAGAAGGTGAGAAAAGGCATCAGAAGGAGGAGGCAGGGGGGTCAGGGGGCAACGTGCCTTGTCTCATTGCTCTGGCACTCTCCTACTCCATGAAGAAGGCCTGGGTCCTCTGGTTCTCAGGCAACCTGGCTCACAGGGTGCCCCGGAACACTGCCTGTCCCAGCACCAACCTGGACGGGTCCTGCCCAACCGGCAGCTTAGCTTCCGTTCACTTGCCTCATTCACGTTGAGTCCTTCATACGCTCACCTCAACTCCAAACACGTTTGTTTGTTGAGCACCTACAGGTGCCCCCCTTTCAGAGCAGTAGCACAAAGGTAAGTAAGTATTCGGGCCCTGACTCACTCAGCCTGCCTACCGACTACGCACAGGGCGACACAGCTTAACCACGAAGACTCTGCACATTGCACAAAGCTATGACATTTGCCGAGGATGAATGGATGTGGAAACAAAACTGGATTTCAGTGCACCAGTTATCACTCGGGGGGCCTCTTTCTGGTAGATGTGCCTTTATGGTAACAATGATAATACGTGTGTAGAAAGCTCTGGAGTTTACAAAGTCTTCTCATAAACATGATCTCATTGTGAAATACTGAGAGTTAGCCTTTCTTTCACAATTTACGGATGACAAAACAGCCTAAGAAAAAGTAAGGTCATGCTGCACTAAGAGATTTTATAAAATAATATTCTTCAACGGCCAATATACACACTGAAAAAAAGAAATAGGCTGGCTCCCTATTATAACATTACACCCTTAAGTATTTCCAAAATGTAACTTCAGTTACCCCACAGAATAAGGTTTGGAGAGAAGATGCCAAGTATTAAAAGCACATATTACTAACGGACAGGAGGAATTACGTCCCAGCCTTCACACAGTGCCCAGGAGATAAGACGATGATACTACTTCCCAGTGTCGCATCTGGAACATTCCCCTCTGGATTGCTATGATAAGAGCCCTGTAGATGGAGTTGAATGTGGCTTCTAGTGACTTCGGCATCAGAACACAAATCAAAGACCCCAGGAAATTTCCCAAACTGTGCACTTACCGGGCAAATGAGTTAATCAACTTGGATTTAAATAGCATTATCTGCAGGTGGGGGGAGAGATTAATAAGCTTGTCTCTCAGGAAGGTGTGGAGTTAGGGAGTTATGGCTTCACAAGCACCCATCTGAAACTCTGTGCCGTCGTCACTGGGCATGCCCAGCTTCAATGAGGCCTTCGGGACCAGAGAACCTGCCCATGCACATTGAAATAGGCTGGAGCCCCTCGGATGAAAGACATCTCTATAAGACATGTGGATGTGCATTTGATAATCTTTGACATATGTTTAATATTTAGATTTCCAAGATTACTCATGTTAATATCCGCTGCACATCTTACTTTTTTGCCTTTTGTGCACACTGGGAGATGTGGGTTTGGACACGTTTCAAGCCAGATTTGTTCCTGTTGCTTTATTGCTGCTAACCACGGGGTCACGAAAATGGGAAAATCATCTGCTTCTCCCTCTACTGAACTTTGAATTCAAAACTTACAATTCAAAAAAAAAAAAAAAAAAAAAAAGGAAGAAAGAAACAAGTGAATGAATAATGAATGCAGTAAAAATAAATGTGTGGTTCTGGGACCCATTTAATTTTTCTTAAATGACAGTGTTGTTAATGCTATGAAATATTTTCTCTGATAAATGTGAGTTAGCTAATTTGCATGAATGGCTAGTCTGTCATTTTTTTAGTCTGTTGAGTTATGGGTTTTTAAAAATGGGTTCTTTTCTGTATGGCTTTTAATACATTGTTATTATATGTGATCACTGAGCTTTCCTAATGGCACAGTGAAAACATGGATTTCATCTTTTCAAAAAATAGAAATTAATTTTGAAAAAGTAATTTATGCAATAATGAAGTTTTTCAGATAAATGTATTTATAAGGAAGGACCATTTACACGTTATTCAGTATTAATGAAAAAAAAATCTATTTTCTGCCAAAGTCTCAACTGAAGAAAACTTGGGAACTCTAAAATTCAGCCCCTGAGGGACGCCTGGGTGGCTCAGTGGTTAAGCATCTGCCTTCAGCTTGAGGTGTGGTCCTGCAGTCCCAGGATCGAGTCCCACATGGGGCTCCCTGCATGGAGCCTGGTTCTCCCTCTGCTTCTGTCTCTGTCTCTCTCTCTCTCTCTGTCGCTCATGAATAAATAAAATAAAATTTTTAAAATAAAAAATTCAGCCCCGAGAGCCACCCCACCCCCATGTTTCAGGTTCTGTAATTTCCCAGTGACTAAACAAAAGGGTTCTACAAAACCTCCCCTGTGTGCCACAACAGGCTGAAGAACTAAAGAAAGGTCATTTGATTCTGAACCTTAAATTTTGCTATAATCATGCAAGTTAAACAATAATGTTCATGATACCTAGAGAGGGCTTTCAGTGGCCTTCCTTTGAATAGAGCAAGTAAACACAGAGGGTGCCAGAGAAAGGGCGGATTTCCCACCAGGGCGTCACTCCCATTTACTTTTTCTCCTTGAAGTGATTTTAAAGTCAACCCAGTGCCCCTTGAAACCTTGAGGTAGATGCCTATGCCCCCAAATTGTCCAACTGCATGCCGACAGCAGCATTGGAACACTGATGAAATCATAACCCACGAGACAATTACTTCAGAGCCAGAAGCTTTGGAAGATAGCATTATATGACACCCAAAGTGCCATCTCAGCAGTCACCACAGTGTAAAGCACTAATGGATAAGGACTCTCTAGCTGCCTTGCCTTATAAGTGACAGAACACTAAGATGAAGGAATCTGATTTAAATCCACCAGGCATTGAAAAGTAGAGTTGTGTTGCTGCAGTCCACTGGCCGCGGCGTAGGGATTTGCTTCATCACAAAATGGAAGGCCTTAGAGTCTAGGGTATACAGACTCAAGTTCACACCCCCCTTAGCCACCTACCTGCTATCTTCTCTCCTCTGAGCATTTCTTTCCTAGCACACAGTAAGTTCTACATATGCGCTATTGTTACTAAGGTACTTACACAGTGGAGGAAACAAGAACCAGTCTATGGCACTATTTTGAAGATTAGAAATAAAACATTTGTAACTTCAAACACAACGCATGGCATTTAGATGGTTGCTACTCTTCCTATTATTGTGTCAGAATGATTTTCACTAAAATGTAACTGACTCATCAGATTAGGGATTTTGTCATAGAACAGCACCTGAACATAGAACCGTCTGCTTAATCCCCTCTTGAAAGCACTGACGTAATTCAGATCATATCCAATGTTTGCTTGTTTGCTTTTTAAGTGTAAGCCTGTAATTTCAAAACACATTAGGACTCTAAACTAGAGAGGCCTGTGCAAGTGGTGAACAACTGGGTTGTATGGGCAGCTCAAAGGAGCTGTAGGTCAAGGACAAGCTTTGTAATCCAAAGACTGAGATCTAGTATCCCTCTGGTTTTTGAGGCTCCATGACTTAATGCAATGACTGAACATTCCTGAGCTTCAGCGGACTCAGGGATGAAATGAAGACTGATGGTAATACTTGGCTTACCTACTCCACTTCTATTGTTTTGAGGGCCAAGTGGGATAATATATATATAGAACATCAGGCAATGTTTAGTGTTCTACAAATATTACTTATAATAAATATTACTTATCATCATCCACCAACACTATTGAATATCTTATTGGTCTCTAGACAAAAGGAATTGTGTAGACAAGGGGTAGGCAAACTAGAGCCTGCAGGCCAAATCCAGCCCAGGAGCTAAAAATGGGTTTTACATTTTTAGATGGCTGGAAAAAAAATCACAACAAGAATTATATTTCATGACACACCTGCAAAGCCTACAATATTTATTCTCTGGATGGTTGCAGAAGTTTGCCAAGCCCTAACTCTAAGAGTTTACATTAATGATAGTTTTAGTTTCCTTTAGCATTAAGTCTTAAAGGAGGTGGAACATAGGCACTGCACAATTAACTGTTGGGATTAACAGCAGCTCAGGTAGCAAGAAGAGCACCTCCTTAAAAGCAGGCCCTGGATGTGCCCTACTGGCCTGAGGAACTCCCTTAAATCCTGGAAGCAGTCCTAGCCTGTTCACCTCTCTGAAACCAGATTAGCCTGTGATCTGGGTCACCAAGGTTGGTGCCTCTCTTATTCATCTCTTTATTCTTAGCACTGATCACATAGCAGGGATCTCCTAAGTGTTTGTTGAATGAATGAGCCAATAGATGAAAGAAGTCTTCATGTCCTGGAGTCTCAGGTCCTCCTTGACCCAAGGGAGGCAATCCAGAGTTTTTAGATACTCTTGAATTATTGCCCATACTCTTTGTTAACAACCGTCTGGTTGACTCATTTGTGCTTTGGTTTTTCCAATTTGATGACAAAACTGAGTGTCAGGTCCAGTGTGGCTCCCAGCCTCCACATCCGCTTCCTCCTCAAAACACAACAAACAAAGCCACCCGCACTCACAGCAAAACACATTAAGCTGCTCTAACCCCAGCATCTGTGACTCAACGGGGGGACCCTCTCGCTGCTGCTCTGCCCTAGATTTCAGCCCCTGACCTGAACTCTGGCCTGTGACCTTGAACTGTTGGTCTCACCTTTACCCATGTCTTGAGTGCTAGCTCTCAGCTTTGTTCTTTTGTTTCTGGACCCCAGTTGTGGTCATTTGCTGTTACCTGGCCTCTCTATAAGGCACAGACTCCCATCTCTAACTCCCCACCTGGTGCTTGGGCTGCAGGAATTACCCAATTGCTCCTAGTGCTGACAGTCTCCCGTCTGCTGGACCTTCCAGGAATGTGCTCTCAGGCTCCCGCTGTTGGACCATTCATCGTGGACTATAGTTACAATTATTTGCCAGGACTGCAATTTCTAGGATACTACACTTTATCCTCTCTCTTCTGGCCTACCCTAGCCTGTGGTAAGCCACTGGGCCCAGATAGAACAAGATCTGAGACACAAGATTTTGAAAAGAATCTGTGACATGCACTTTTTCATCTACTACATGAAGATATGGTGTTCTAACCACTGTAGGCTTACCAGAGGAGCTCAATAAAGATCTCCTGATTGATATAAATAAATAAAATAGAAATTAAAAAACATATAAAATAAATTAAATGATTACATTATCTACATATAAATATATTTTCTTATATATTTATTTATATATATTTTTATATATGAATGAATATAAATAAAATAATTAAAGATGGTCACTCATGAGGTGCCGCCTAAGTTTCTTGTGTTTCAGACTCTATGGTTCTTACCCATCAAACCCAACATCTCTTTCTTTTTTAAATTAAACTTTTTATTTATTCCAGCACAGTGAACATACAGTGTTAAATTAGTTTCATGTGTACAGTATAGCAATTCAACAATTCTGTACATTACTTAGTGCTCATCACGGTTAGTGAACTCTCTGAATAGGTGATGGAGATTAAAGAGTACACTTACCAACATCTCTTTTTTGTAACAAATATTTTATGACTCCCCCTTTTACTATCCTGAAATAAAATTCACAGAGCATAAATATTTTAAATACAGTGTATTATGTAGACACAATTTTCTAATTAATATAATACCCTAAATATAATATAAAGAAGAAACAAAAGGAAAGTAATTCGTAATAAAATAATGTGTATTTAAACATGTACATATGGAAAGCATGAAAAAGTAATCAAATGCTTGCATCGATGTGTGGAATGACAGCCACAAATGCCACTCACATACAGCAGCATTGCTGCCAGCAACGTGATTTTCTCAGTGTCCAATTCTTGGCAAAGTTTTGAACAAAACAAAATATAATCTTCCCTTAATATACATGGTAGTTGTAAATTCATGGAAAATTTAATATGTATTAAACAGGGCAGTAAAATATGTAAATTGGAATTAGGTTTTAGGCTTAGATAATTATAAACAGGTTTACCTACAGGAATGCCTGGCAGGACATTCAAAAGCCATGTGGGATGCTGCATGATTTTTCAGTGTGTAAGACTGTCCTGTGAACAGCAGACCTCTCGCAGCCCTGGCTCCCACCCCGTTTTCCAACATCTGAAAAATGCTGCTGGGAGTTTCCAAAACACTCTGTAGGGGGCAGTATTACCTCCACTGAGAACTATGGGTGGAGCCGACCTATTCAAAACTATCCTGCCCTCACATCCCCTCTCAGGCAGGACATCTCTTTTGACCTTGAAACCCCCAAGCAAAGGATTTGACTAAGTGCCTGTCTTTACAGTGTTGGCACACCCCAGATCCAAGGGCCAAGGCTGAATGGAGCCCAAGATCTCAGCACTACCCAATCTTGGGGCTATGATGTGCGAGGTTACAGGAAGAGGAGATTTAGTTGCACACTGGAAGTACTGAGAGTTCCCTCTAGCCAGTTTATTAGATTAAAAGGCAAAACATCAGCATTTCCTTACTTTCTGCACCCTATCCTCATTTTGCTCTTTAAACCGTTGAATTTAAGGGTTGATAGTAAATCTGTTCTTCCGCATGCAGTATTTATTTATTTATTTATTTATTTATTTTATTTATTTTTCCACATGCAGCATTTAGATGCATCCCTCACCCTTCCATTCATGGTCTACCACACCACCCTTTCCTTCCCATTTCTCCTAACACACATGGCAAGACACCCTCACTCCAGGCCCTCCTTCCTCAGCCTTAAATTGCTAGTCCTGGCTCCCAGCTGGCCTTCCAGCTGCATTTCTATGTAATCTGTGGAGGCCCCAGCTGTTTTCCGATGGTTCATTCTGAATGGTTTTCAGTGACCCACCTCGTGTGATTTCTGGTGTAACCCGACATCTCCTACACCTTTGGCTCTTCACCATCTACCTTCTGTTTCAGCAGAACATCTTGGTTGAACATCCACTCACATGGCATGGAACTCTATCCTCTGGAGCTTTCCGATGGCTGTCTACCTGGAACGGCTTTTCTCCTTCCTTGGCCGTAGAACACGCTAACCGCCCTTCAGACCCAGCTTGAGTTCCACCTCCTCTGGGAAGCCTCCCTAAATTTTCTCTCCCCCTGAGTTCTTAACACTATTCTCATACCGAGTCTCATTTGCTTCACCTTGGAAACAAAAGTCCTTTGGGGATTCTTCAGTGGCCCCAATGGCACCTAGGAACTTGTCACGGGTCCCCTGATTGTTCAACACATATTTGTGGTGTTGCAAACTCAAAAGAAAAGGAAGTGATAGACTGATCTCGTATTTGAAATATTTGGGGAGAAGGTCCCCAGCGTGTCCTTCAGAGTCACTTCGTTTCTCCTCAACTAAAGGAGAATTCCCTCAGGAAACCAGCCTGCTCAGAGGACTATGTTCCCCTCTTTCAGTTGCAACATTGGTGCAATGAAAGTAGAGACAGAACTTCGTGGTGGCTCTGAAAACATTAACTAAGACAATAATAAATTAACACAATAGTCGACTAATAGCACCGTGATGCTTTCATGTATGAATTGGAATGTGAACACTGAGATTTTCATTTCATGGTTGAAAAATACACGAGTTGACCCAAATACTAATGTCTGCCTTTCCGTCATTTACATATCATGGGTCAGTAATCATTTCTTGCCTAAATGGCTTTCCAAATGAAAAGCTGTAATATTGTAATGGTTTATCATATTTACAAACATCGCATTGTGCTACCCACTTGGTGCTTTGGATTCGCAAACAAGCAGATCCCATTCTCTGAGAAGGCAGGGGCAGTGCCTGAGAGGAGTGAACAGAGGTCCCCGAGGAGAGATCCATTTGTTTTTTTCCTCCCTGACCTGCACTAGTCCGGGATCCTCTACTCTGCTGGGACCTCCTCCAGCCACCTCATTTCTCCTTCGGGCCATTGGGTCACCAGGGGCCAGGGATGGCTTCTGCCTATGTTTCGATGAGAAGGCCAAGACATCTAGCGGCTTTGCAAACATCTCTTTGGGACGTGGGGACTACTGAGAGCTGAGTGTGATATTTGGGAAAGGTAATGCAACCTGATTTTTATTGAAGTTTGGAACAACATCATGTGAACAATGTAAGGTGGCTTCCCCCCTCATTTTAATCCCAGGGTAATCCAAATCAGCACATGACTTAACCTACACCCCATCCTTGTTCCTGGACTTCTTCACAGTGTCCTGAGTTACCCGCTCCATTGGGTGTCTTGCTGTTGTTGTCATTGGGCGCCGTGTCTCTTAGAAATCTGTGTTTTTAAGAGATAATAGAGTTAGAGCCATAGATTAAATGAGGAGCTGGAATAGCGATTACACCCTGGCCCAGCAGGCTTGGTGTACACATCGGCCTTGCTCTTTAATTATAACTTGGGGTGGAATGTCCGCAGCGAGCGTTTGTGGGGACAGTCCCCCCCGCCAATCTTCGTTCACACACACGCACACACTCAGCTCAAGGTGTTCCCTAGCCAACACCTCCTTCACCGGGCTTCTGTTGCTCCTACTTTGGCAGACACTTAAAAGGAAACTAAGGGAAAAAACGCTGAGGTCATTTATTAGACTCTCCTGTGAATTTGGTTTCAGGACTAGAAAGCCGTGCAGTAGTTGTGTGATTTATGAAATCCCTCCCACTGCTGCTTTTCCTTATTTTTAGGGTGATGTACAAGAAGTGAGGTAGCTAAGAGTTGACTGGTCGCATTTCACACCATCGCCTGTGAGTCCTAGGACGGAAGGGCATAAAAACGATAATGTGGACAGAGACGTGGTGGGGAGGGATTTAGCTGTTAATCGAAATTTCTCCTTCAGACCCTCTGGGAAAAAAAGGCTACCTTTCGAAGGATGAATCTCTTTGTTTTCTATTTGGCCCCCATGTTTTAAAAAGGTTAAGGTTGTGTGTGCACATGTGCGCACACTTGTGTGTGTCTGTGTGTGTGTGTTTGTGTGTGTCTCTGTCTGTGTGTGTGTAAGAGAGGAACAGGCCGAAAAGGAGGGAGTGGAAAATAATTGTTATCATCCCAAAGACCTTCTTTTCTAGCTGGCTGCAGCTCTGTTTATGAAATGCCATAACAAAAGTGAGCTCACGCCTGTGTGCCTCTATGGCGCAAGGTTCCTGGGTGCCAGATGGGCACTCTGTGACTGTATGAGCGTGGATTATTTCATTTCCTACATCTGGGACTCCGAGCGGCTGCCCAGAACGCCACAGGAGAGAGGCACTGCTTCTCAGCTGGGGGCACCTACCTTCACTGGGGATCCCAGAGCAACCGAGGGGACGAGGCTGGCAGTTCCCAAGTGAAATGTAAAAGTTCACACACACCAGGGCCATGGGGAAACTTTTAGAACCCAGATCAAGATAGAAATAAACAATAACCATCAGCTGCAGTTAAAAAAAAAAAAAAAAGGAAAGGAAAGGAAAGAACAAATGAAAACAAACCATAAGCATCTTCCTGTCTGGCCTCGGAAGATGTTTTGGGAAAAATGTTTCGTATTTCAGCTTTGAAATTCCACTGTGACCTTCTAGTCACACACCTCTCCGTATTGCTAGTGGTACAGATAAGTGAGCCGAAATGGTCTGAGGAGCGCAGGCATCTACCACAGCCTCTTGGCCTCTTTATCACTTTATTTCGATTAATGGGATGGGGTGTATTGGTGTGAAATAGTAGCAATAATTTCCTCTTCCCAAGTACTGTACCGAAATGGAGTGTACAGCAAGCAGAACACTTAACGCCGTTCAGAGGAATACAGAGGACGGAGATTCTAAAAAGCAGGTTCTTCCTGTTTGGGGGTTTATTGTTGAGAATCCTCACCACCACCTCCATTCCTTTCCCCTCAAAAATCGTTATCCCAATCACTCAATTTGTCCTGTAGGAAAAAAATTTTTTACAAGAATATGTGACAATGTTAAAAAAATAAAAAATCTGACAGTTGACTTAAACTCCTTTGCATAAGATATTTACAAACCACAGCAGATTAAAGGGGGGTTTTATGCATTTTCACATCCTGCTTGGTTTAAAGCAGCAATTTTCTGCAAGGACAACAGAGAAAAAAAACATGCTTTACACTGCTTATATTAATTACATTTTTTCATTACCCGTCATGTTTTCTGCAGGCTTGTGTATTATTACTGCAAAATGTAATGAAATAGAAAAGGAAAAAAGAATGGACTTCTGGGAAATTTTCCAATTCTTGAAATGCAATGTTAATTGAGAGCTATTTTTAGGGCTGCACAGATAGTGCAGGACCCAGTGCCATCAGTACAAATGGGTCCAGTCCAGGTGCAGCTTCCCCAGTGACAGCCTAGGTCTCTGCCGCTGGAGAGCTTGGAAACCTCCATGTTGCTTGATGCCAAGTCTACCGAAGGGCATGGGAGGATTGCTGCAGATAAGCTTCCCACAAAGGTAACCTTTGTTACCACAAAGGTAACAAAGAAAAGTGAAGGGAGATGAAGGTAGAGCCCTCTGGAGCTCAGGCCACAGTGATTCTTGGTAGCGAATTCCACCCTTCTCATCAACCTCCATTCCATCAGAGGGAAAGAACACTAATAAGTCTTAAGGAAAACGCTGAAATGGTTTCCAAGGCCCCTAAAATGAAGAATCCCAAAAGTACCCATGGACCGGTGACAGACAAGACCCTTTATCAGGAACCTTTTTCCCCTGCTAGAGAATTGCAACTTCTTAGTCTTGCATATGTGCTGCCAAGGATTTGATGGAAGTTGTCTGAGAACCAGGAACTTGATGGATTGGAGAAATAGTGTTCCTGCTATTACTAAACCAAATAGACCATAGAACTGACTTCCTGTTTGATTTGTCTGAATAGGTGACTCTGGAATCCACTGATGCCTTTCTGTATTACTTCTGTGCCCCAGAATCCCGTTTCCTGATGTAGTGTTGGAACCAACCCTGCCAATGATGGAGAGACATAGTAAATATGTGTACAGGGGCCAAGTGTTCTTTCAAGGAAGGTCTTAGAATGGCTTCAAGGAATTTAGAAACTCTGAGCTCATTTGAAAACCGTCAATCTCAACACACCATAAAGCATCAGAGGCTGTCTGAGTGTCCTAGCCACACTCCTAAGTCTTAAACTCTTGCAAAAGCAGTCTGGAAAAACAAAAACAAAAACAAAAACCTCAAACTTTACTGCTAAAACCCCTGAATTCCTATAATTCTTTTTTTTTTAATATTTTATTTATTTGTGATAGACATAGAGAGAGAGAGAGGCAAATACACAGGCAGAGGGAGAGACAGGCTCCATGCCAGGAGCCCGACATGGGACTCGATCCTGGGGTCCCAGGATCGCGCCCTGGGCCAAAGACAGGCGCTAAACCGCTGAGCCACCCAGGGATCCCAAATTCCTATAATTCTTATTACTTCCACTTTGATGAAGTAAACACAAATGTCCATAAAAGTCATCGGGCCAAAGCTTGCTTTAGGCCATCAGACTTAGAAATCCAGTTATGAGCAACATTTCACCCACATGGGGGAACAGGAAAGAACAAAGGGTTAGTATTTTCCAGCCAGTAGCCTTCTCTGAGCTATGAGGCAAATACCCTGCTTGCCCGTCCCATCTGCCCCAGGCTGTCCCTCCAGGATCTCTGTCTTGAGTCTTGTGCTCACTCTGAAGTCAGCATATTGCGACCTCTACTGCAATGCTGTCATCAGATGCAAGTTGGCTGTCTGCCCCAAGACTATTGCTTTGGCGCTGATTGACACATTCTTTGGGGTAAAACATGTAATAGAGAAATTCCAACATTCTAGGAGTTTCTTCCAGTAGCAAAAGTCAATTACAAGAGCAATTGGTAAAAATCAGTGGTATGCGGAATGAGAAGGCAAAATGGAAATTGTGCATAAGAACCAAAAGCTTATCGCTTGGTAGAGAAACATAAGTTTCCATTCCCCATTGCCTAGATTCAAATCAAGATTAACCCCGCATAGTTCCTGTCTAGCCTGGCCCACATTCAGTAGCATTTAAGGCTGAGCTAACTGACTGGTAAGTATTTTTGGCTTACATCTCCTGCTCACTGCAATGATGGATCAGGCAATCTTCTAATTTGCCCCTGGTTTACTCCAGCTACCCCACATCTCAATCACCTGCTACTCCAGATTTGCCTCTTTGGACTTCTGTGATTATTTTAATTGGTAGAGAAGTTCATTTGTATATTCTTAATCTGTAGAACACCTTCCTGGAAAACTCAATCCATTCTGCTCCCTGGCTGAGAAGGTCTTTCCGATGGCCACCTTCCCCACACCCTTTCTTCCCATCTGTGTATGCCTAGGGGCAAACCAGTTTTCTTTGATTACAATCCATCCCACCACCATCACCAGGACAGACTGGAATGTTCAAATAGCCAGTCAACTAAAAGGATTTCACAAGAGCTGTTTAAAATATGTATATTCAAAGCACTACATGTACATGATAAAATAAGTAATATCATAAGGGTTTATAGTAAAAAACCACAATCTTACCTTTTTCATTCTCAATGCCTAACCCCTCTCCCCACACATAATCGTTTTAATAATGTATGCTTATTTATTTATCTATTTATAATGTTCTGGTGTTGATCTTTTTAATTATAATAGGGTTATATGTCTATTTTTCTCTTTTTTTTCTTTTAGATTTTATTTGAGAGGGGGGAGGGAGAGCATGAGGAAGAGGGAGAAGCAGACTCCCCATGAGCAGCAAGCCTTCCCTAGGGCTCGATTCCACAGCCCCGAGATCATGACCTGAGCTCAAGTCAGACGCTTAACTAACTAAGCCACCCAGTGCCCCTCTATTTTTCTTTTTATCAGTTTTAAACAATAACTTATTACTCCCTGTTGTGCATGACATTTGGTTCCCTTACAGTTTCCTCTTCCACTTTATCTACCTCCCTCTTTCCAACTGCTAATACAGCTTTAAGGTTTGTGTATTGGTTACATTTGTTGTGCTGAATAATATACCCAATGTCTAGTTCTCATTTTGGCAACTTCATATGTGTTTGATAAAGATATCGTGGGCTCTGTCCTTCCCTCTTCCTCCATACCCCCTCCCATTCCACATCCCTGTATCTGTTAATGCTACTTTCCATTGTCAAAATTGATAACATTTCTGTTCTTCTCTGCAGCCATAATTAGGCCTTAAGTAGGGGTGTCTAGAGACTGACTATAAGAGTTAATAACCTATAATCTATAATGCAGGATTTATGTGATCATAATTATATAAATATCTCTACTTGTGGACCAATCTCTTTCTTTCCTGAGACATCCACCCAGCTGTGTCTGAATTTCTGCTCCCATCTGGAAAGCTTGCTCTTTAGCCACTGCCCACCTGCCTGCTGACATGCCCCTCTGCCCTTCCAGGTGAGAGTCATTGTTTCCTGGGTCTCACCTAGGAGCCTTCATCCTTCATGAAGTTTTCCATTTTGCTGGAGTTCACTCTCAATTACCTTCTTCAGAATTATAAACTATCATTACTTACATGCTAGATATGTCCTTCTCTTCTCTGCTTGACTGGTGGTTTGGCTGGGTATAGAACCCAATAATCAAAACGATTTTGCCTCAGAACTTTGAAGACATTGTTCCATTGTCTTCCAGCATCCAGTGTTGCTAGTGAGAAGTCAAAAACCTTTCTGATTTTCATTCCCCAAAAAGCACCTGTTCTTTTCCTGTGTCATTTCTCTCAGAAGTTTCTATTTTTCCAAGAGTATCATAAATATATGTCTAAATATGGACAAAAACTGGGTTTAAGGCATTTTGATAGAAAGATCTATTTAGAAAGGGTTAGAAGCAGAACCATAAGCCATGCTTTGGCTTCTGAAACTCACATTGATATTAGAGAAGAAATAAAGTCTCTGACAAACTGAATTTGGAGTGTAGAGTTCAAATATAATAACCAAATAAATAAACACATCTTTTGGGGGAAATGCCAAAGTCACTAATTTTATAGTTACTTTTTAAATGCCCTCAAAGGCTGTCAAGTGGAAGTTATCCATTCCTTATTCATGAGGTAGAAAAAAGAGGTTGGGTGAGAAGGAAAGAAAATGCCTAGATTTTTGACATTTTCTTAGATCTACCAAAAAAACAAAATTATTTGACTGCATTTTAAGAGAACGATGTATATAATCAAGAGAGCTCAAGGAAGAAAAGATGTAATGAAGCATTTCCTTAGATAGATTTTGCATAAATACCTCATCATATAGCAAATGAACCTGGGTTTTAGATCATACAGATCTGGAGGGGAATTCTGGCTCTGCCATTTTTTAAGTTATGTGACTCTTGAGCAAATTACTTGAACTCAATAAATGTTAGTTTCCTGCCTCACTTAACCCTAATGCTATTGGTTCAACATTGAGGCTTGGTGAGTTATAAATATTCTGTATCCAGTGTACTGTGATGAGGTACAAAGGATGGGTTTATAAATGTAACAGAAAGTTAAATTGGAAGTTTTGACTGATGCACCAAGATACAATTGATGCTGCATTCCAAAGAAAGTGCTAGACCATATGCAGAATTTCCAAAAGGAGAAATACAGAAGAACCAATTGCATAATCCTTGAAATCTGTCATTCCCATTGAAGATATAAAAGGGCCCTGAAAGTGGAAAGTAAGGAAGGATTTTGTGAGAAGGATTTTAGAAGATCCTTTGGGATTTGGGGACTCCTATTCTCCTAAGGAAGGTTGGTGAGCTGTGGAGACCTTGACGTGTATCTCCTACAGCTAGGAAACAAGTGACCAATGCCTAGGTTATATCTCAAGAAGCTAAAATGGCCCCTGGATGCAGGTATAGACTAATAGACTACATGTAAGACGCAACTACTCACCAAGGTTTGTAAACACTAAGACCTTGATGTAGAAAGCTCAGGACTGTTTAAAAAGGGATCTGATGAAGGAGTGGCTTGATGGACTGAGGAGACACAGAAGAATTATCTCCTAATTTAAATACATCTGTCTTGAGCTTTATCATGTCTATTGGCACAATCCCCTTCTTTCAGTATATATTTCTATGCTGCCCAGAGTGAACTTTGTGATTTGTGATTCCATATTCACAATACATCTGCAGCGATTCTAAGTTATCATCTAATTAAAATAGTAGCTAGCATTTATTGAGAACTTTTCATGTGCCACTGTTCTGAATGCCTCATACCTTTTAACTCACAACAGTCCCAGGAAGTAGGCAAAAATGCCTATAAAATATTGCCATCTCATGATGAAATGGAGGCAAACAGGGTGACTTGCCCACTGATTCATAACTAGGAAGTGGTAGAGCTAGGATTCAAGCCAGGTAGTCCAGCTCTAAGGCCTGAATTCTTAACCATGATGACATTTTCTCTCTAAAGGCTTGGCAAGAGCAATTCCAAAGCAGTAAGTTCCTTTCCTTCCATTTTCAGCAAATATGGCAATCTTTCATCATTCCAACTAATCTTTTTAAAGTTTAGTGCTAATTTGGAAAGCTCCTACCAAGCAAATAAAATGAAAATTTCAAACCTCATAGAATGACTTCTCAAAATGAAGGTGGTGTACGAATGGAATGGAGGAAAAAATAAACGAGTAAATACAGTAGTTGGTGTCCAAAACTGGCCATTCATCAAGACATGTCAACAGCACCCAACTTAAGTTTGATGAGTTCAATATTTTCAGGACTAGCAGAACTTCTCATGACCTGTATAATTGAGCAGAACTTCTTGGTTAAGATGGGCCTGGGGCTGGACCTCAGCTCTCAAGGCTAAATTTCTTCATTCCATAGTTCTTCCAGGTCACTGTCAAAACCACTGGTAATTTTACACTGCAGTGATCTGTGCCTTTTCCTGGCCTGAGGATAAATAGAAAACTTAACAGTTCTGAGAGCTGTTGACACCATGTACTCAGAAACACAATCAGAAAATGTTAAAAGAAACCCTTGAAGGATGTGAATGAAGGATGTGGACATTCGCACATGGGAACTCCCCACGTGGTGCCAGCCTTGCTCCCCAGCTCTGTAGCCAAAAAAAAAAAAAAAAAAGAGGTCAGAGAGGGAGCCAGGGTGTACGCCTGAGGCTTTAATAGAACACAATAAAGGACGAGCACTTCTGGCAAGGCTTTAAATGCCCATTCATTGATAAGCAGAGGATTCTGGGGTGCTCAAGAAAGGTGGCATTACATTCAGACAAAGGATGCCTTTGGGGTGATTAGGAAAATCCAATTTCTCCCTAACCACTGTCAAAAGTGGTCGTTTGCTCTCCTATTTGACAAAAACACCCTGAGGCATTTTTAAAGTCATTTTCCTTTTTATATAGCCCACCCAACCTAAGCTCACACACTTACAGAATAGCAAAAGAGGTGCGGATGTTTTCTGAAGCCTTGGATACTTGGTCTGACAACAGGACTGCTTGTTTGACCTGAGAACAGGTACTACCTTGTGATCTCTGTCAGTAAGAGCAATAAGGAAAAGTTAAGAAAAGGGAAGGAAGGGGTGGCTGGAGGTAGAGAGAAAGTGAGCTATAAATCCTGGCTTTGAAACATACACTAAACAGGTGCACGAGGGCTCAGACCTAAATCCACTCCAGCCCTGGACCCTACTCCAGTACTCTCATATCAATATATCTGGAGTCTTTCCCTCTTTAAGTACAATGAAAGACATTTTTAGTTTTTTCTTTCAGAATTACAAGAGTCTCAGGATGTTTCTTATTTGCCAGGGATAGATGTAGACAGCAGCATTCTCAATTTAATTATTACTCACTCAAAATACATGGCTTTCATTCTTTCCTTCACTCACTCAAAATATAAACAGCAAGTGCTGATCTAGGTACAGGAAATTATCTGTGAATCTCCTGTGCTTAGTCCATGGGAAAATGAGGGATGTGTAATATGTTACATGTGAAGGCAATAACAGAAGTATGTGCTTGATATAGTGAGTGCGGAGAGGACAGGGTAATTAAATAATGGGAACAGGACTCAGGACCCAAAGTATTCTGACAAATAATGACTTAGAAGGAAAAACAGGAAGGGACTAAGGTTTTCCCTCATTAACATAAGGATTTAGTTTTTGGTGCATACTCATCTGAGCCCTCATCCTGCTGTCAACATGGGTTTCGTAGGTCTTCCACTAAGCCCTTGGATTCAGATGCAATGTGAGTCTCAGGAACAGGGAAAGGGGCTGTTGAAGCTATTTTGCAGAGTTAAAGAAATCAACAATGGGACTATGAGCAATGGCCTTTGACAAGTTCTCGTGTTCAGCTCAAGTGCAAGGGAATGTGTTACTCTAGTGGAGAACAACACACCTGCCAAGGGTCCATCCTAGAGGTGAGACACGGTGAGGGAGGACTTCTGGGCTTGGTGATGTGCACACTGAACTCTGCTCCACAGCAAGCGGAGCCATGGATAGGATTCTACTGCAGCAGCTGAAAAGGGATGATTAAGAGGCAGCATAAGTCGCATGGATCCTGTCCTAGCATTATGCTTTCTGAAGATAATGATGATGAACGAAATGACGAATGAGCTATGATATTCCTATAAAAACCCTCCTGTCCTCTCTAGCCTTCTTTTCTTCTCCTATTCTCTTTCCTGTCTCTAAATCCATTTCTCTAACTCTTTGATGATTCAGACCCCTTTTCCTATAAAGACAACCTGAAAATGTCCTCCACATTGGCTCCAGAGCCACCTGAAGCCTGTCTCCCTTGCTAATGACGATGCCTGCCCAGCTGACACAAGCCATTTTCACATGGAGTATTTGATGGTTCTGTGTTTTGTTCTGATGATTGTTAGCTCTTTTGGTTCATTGGTGTTGGAAATAAATCACATCTAACCTCTTTTGTACTAAAATTAACTGTCTCCTTGGACTGATTATCTTGCCCTTGGTCTCTGTGGAGTTGCACCCACAGGATCTTCAACGTGCCTGGCAGCCCGAATGGTTCACTGAAGTTACGTGTTAGGGGCAGCAAGGTTGGCTTTCCCAAGCCCTGGTCAAGAGCACTCTGGCTCTCATAAAAACTGCAGAAAATGCTTCAGTAAAGTTCAGAAACAAAGCAGGAAACAGAACCCCTCTCACATATATGTGTAGCAAAGGCTCTGGTGGAGCAGGAAACTAGAGTATTTTGAACATGTTCATCTGTCTAGTTACTAAATGGGTTTACTTTTCTCAACAGTATATTATAATTCCCCTTTGGAACTTGTCAGAAATATTTTTTTTTTCCTGGTAAAATTGCTTTCCTTAAAGAAAAAAGAACACAATTCAAGCACAAAATAGACAAAAATCATAAATCTTATCATTTTTAAACCTGGTAAACAGGTAAAGCCTTGGCCACAACTTAACGCATAAGCAAAGGTTCTTTTTCAGAGGGTAGGGAAGGTGGTCTACAAAAAGAGAAAAAATAGTTTGACAGCCTCAACAGGGGAGGAAGTGGGACAGAAGTGATGTCAACTGACAAGCAACTCCTCCATTCCTAATTTCAAATGCTGACTAAACTAAACCAATATGCACTGCTTAGCACCTGAAATGGTCACCCCTGTTGTGGAGGTAAGGACAACCACGTGCTGGCCTGAATTTTCTTCTTCCCCATTTCCTACACCATTTGGATGTTCCACCAACCTCTCAGATTTGTCTCCCAGTTCATTCTCTGGCTCTTTCTGTACTTTCTTGATTCTAAATGTGGACTCTCAAATTGAATTCAGCATGATCAAAATCCTAGAACCATTAAAAAATTTTTTAAACTTCTTTCTTTTCCTGATTTCCCGATTCCTACTAATAGCCATGCCATTCTGCTACACATATATGCTTGAGACCTGAGTAACAAACATTAGCCCCACCCCTGCAGAGCACTCTGATTCAGTAGTCTACATTATGACCCTCTCCTGCTGAAAAGTCTACCCATGCTTCCTTTTCAGCTCTTATATGACAATGTTCCAATTGCTCCTTTACGATTCCAGTTTACCCAGATGTTAAAAGGCCTCTATCATAAACCAGCTTCTCACTATTGAAGGAAGCCTCAGCTCTAGCCATGCCTGTCCCCCAAAGGCATCTACCTCATTGCTACTTCCAAGTCTTTGTTCATGCTTTGCCCTCCATCCCGAATGCCTCATCCTTCTCTCCATGTATTTAAACCCTTCCTGTTTACCATAGTTTAGCTCAAGATCCACCTCATCTATGAAGCTTTTGGGGCCACTCAAGTTTATGGTGGTCTCCCTTTCCCCCCTGAGCATCTATGGCAATTACACTCAGCACTACTCATTTGGCACTTAGCATTTCCTCTCTTGTATTACCATTAATCCAGCAGACATCTTTGAGCACCTACTATCTCTGCTATGACAAGCTCTGTGGTATTTGCTGTTCATAAAAGGCTAATAAGAGACAAGAAGTATAAAGGAGAAGTGAGGATGGGTAGAAAAAGTAAATCCAAGAGAAGGAATCTTTTAAATAAAAGAAATGTGAATATATCCTGCACCATAGGAAGGAGAGCCACTTATAAGTTGTTATCTCTTGGCTCCAAGCCCACCCTTTTACCCTCCACTTTGTGGTGCTGGGCTGGGACTCTGCAAATATCATTTGTGCTTTGCCAGTTGGCTTCCTGTGAAGCCCTGTTAATAGGGAGTGCTAGATGGACATAAAGGTGGGAGGAGGAAGAAGGGCCTTGCTCCTTCCTGTCTACTACCTGTTGCTTCCTGTGGGCTTCCTGTCTGTCTATGGTTCCCACAAGCATCACCCCAGCCATATTTCTTCACTCTCTTATTGGAAGTTACTTGTGGTAGCAGCAGCTGAGTCCAGTTTGAAGTTTTTCCAACTCAAAGAAAAACTATGACATTTGACAAATTCTCTCTGCACCCCCATTCCTCTTCCCCAAGACACATGACAACTGGGGTGTGCTTTCCTCCTCAGAGTCTGGATTCTTTTTCTAATGAGAAACATCAGCACCAACTAAACATCACCTTCTCCTTGGAGGTCTTACTTGTACCTCCTTGGACTCCTCCTTTAAGCTTCTAAATTTTAATAATTATAGTCTCTTCTTTTTCTTCCCTCAGCCCTCAGAGTGCTAAATGCTTCCTCCTCTCATGATATTTTCTAGTCCCCTTTGTACTCTTTCAGTTATCTAGGTTACACTTCTTTTATACTAAATTCTCTCAATTTGATAACTAGAATGGTTTCTATTTCCTGACTAGGCCCTAACTAATACAGAATGAACTAGTTTAGGGGCATAGATTAATGTAATACAAAGTAATGTCACCAAAAAACCAAGAGATACATTAAATATTTAAACAGTTTTGTTTTTTTTTTTTAAAGGGGGAAAGTAAGGGAACGAGAGGAATAAAATTCTGAGGGGGCAAATTACATCTAGTTCTATCACTAATTACATTAAATGTTAATGATACAAAATGCTCAATAAAAATGCAGAAATGATCAGAATTGATTTTTTTAAATGCAAAATCCTACAATAATTTACTCTATAAGAGACACTTTAAATATGATAATACACATAGGTTGAAAATAAATGGATGAAAAAGGGATATATAACACAAACAGTAAGCATGGAAAGACTGGAGTGGCTATATTAATAACAGACAAAAAAAGGCTTCAAGGCAGAGTATATTAAAGGTAAACAAGGACAGTTTATAATGCATGCAGAGTAAATCATCAGAAAGAGAAAATAATCATAAATTTATAGTATATAACAGCACTTAAAAATATATGAAGCAAAAAAATGACAGAATTAAAGGAAGAAATACACAATCACAATCATGGGAGATTTAAACGTCCTCTCTCAACAAATGCATAGACCTAAAAAAAAAATCATTATATAAATAGAGAGTCTGAATAATACTATAAATGTGACCTAATTGATATTTATACAATGCATCAACCAACAACTTTTTTTCAAGTGCAATTGTATATTCATCCAGAGAATACATATGCTAGGCCATAAAAAAAAAAAAAAATCCAAAAAATTTAAAAGTCAAACACCATGGTAATAGCAGAGAATTAAACTGACATGCAATTTGAACTCAGCCCCAGATAGTAAAACAGTAACAACACCATCAATAACATTACCAGCCACCCTTCCCCCACAAAAAAATCCACACCAAAATACATTACTCTGAATGTTCAGAATATCTGGGATATAATGGGGTGTCAAATTAAGGAGCAAGTCACAGAAGCTTCTAGATGGAGAAAATTAGGCTCCTTATAAAGAAAGTAACCCAACTGACATCAGACTCATCAATAGCAATACCAAATTTTGGAAGAATGGGGAAATGTCTTAAAACCTTAAGCGACAATGACTTTCAGTTTAAAATTCTATTCCCAGTCTGTCAGTCATGTGGAGGAAGAATAAAGACGTTTTAGACATGCAAAAACTAAAACCTTATAATGCTTCAGAAAGTTATCAGAAAACATACCTCAACAAAAAAAGAATTAATCCCAAAAAAGGAAGAAGAAAGAAGACATAAAATCAAGGAAACAGGTCGAAAGGAGACAAAGACATCATATAATGACACCTGTGTCAGCAAGAAAAAAAATCTACACTGGAGCAAGAGAGAAAAGTTTCTGAGAGAAGTTGTCTAGAAAAGTTAAGAGCTGCTTTATATGAGTTCATGCACAAAAATTTGTATTTATAGTACAGATATTGGAACATTTGGAAAATTAATCATAGATGAGTGTAGAAAGAGACATAAGAAAAAAATGAAGCTATTTTCATTTCCAAGAGAAACAGAGGGCAGGAAAAGGAAGGAAACACAGTTGAAATGTGCTACTTGGCTCATCATTGAACAATAGTTGCATGTGAATAATAAACTAAAATTATTTTATTTAAACAAGTATGTGAAGGGGAAAGGCACAGAGTTAAATTTTTCTCTGCTATGACAAAAATACGGTAAAATATTTCTAAAATTTATCAGTCAAGAAATAAGCATATTATTTAGATTAAATGAGTTAACAGCACTTAGAACAGTGACTGTTACCTGGTAAGCAATATTGGCTATTATTAGAAATATGAAATTAAATATCAGGGGAAAAAGCTAGAAGAATTGAGAGTGGTTGTCTCTTGGGCATAGTATTCAAAATGAGAAGTAAAACTATTCTGGTTCATTAGAAGCTTTTTGGAATTACATAACTTTTAAAATAATACACATGCATTACTTTTATAAAATAAAAATTAATAATAAAACAGCTATGTTATAGAATAAATATAAACCAAAATGTGAAGGCATTGTAAATGAGGAAGTAAAAGGTAATTTATAAGTATGGTGAGTGTAAATTTTAAGGAACAAAGTGTATATTGTAAAAAAAAAAAAAAAAAGCCATATTAAGCTCTTTCATACACTTTTGAGTTAAAAAATAAAGAATTTTTAAAAAATCAACTATACCCAAAACCAAGAACTCTATTCCATAAACAAACAAACAAAACAAAACAGAGAGGCTTCTCTAAAAAGAGATACTGAAAACAAGAGAAACAGATGGGAAACCAGGGTGATAAGTGAAAACTAAAACTGGAATTCCAAGGCACAGCATGGGCACAAGTCACCCAGATGAAGCTAGAAGTCAGGATAGTGCTTTACAGTCATTAATAGCTGACAAAATATGTCTATCCATCAGCCCGACTACAGGAAAAAAAAAATTCTCCTGCCCATAAGCAGGAGTAAGCACTGGGTTCTTATTCTAGAACTAGGACCCTACCCTACTCTGCATCCAGGGGAAGAACCTAGAATTATACCTTTTTGGTATTTTTACCTATAATCAATACTTAGGTTTACCAACATGTCTTACAAATTTTTTCCACACATTTGCTTCTTCCTTCATGGTTGTTTTTTTTTTTTTTTTTTTTTTTTTTTTTAACCAAATACATCTTTTAGTAGTTACTTTTTTTTTTTTTTTAATAAAGAGTTTGTGGTCAATAATTTTTTTTTTGAATCCCACTGTTGATTGCTAGTTTGTACAGAATTCTAGACTCCTAGTATTTTCCTTTGCCTCTTTGAAAGTTATTCCATAGATGTCTTATAGTCATTGTTGCCAACGACAGGTCTGTTGTCAATATGATTATCATTCTTTTATAAGTTGTCTCTCTTTTTAAAGTTTTCTTTATTTTTTATATTATGCACTTTTGATATGCACTATGATGTATCTAGGTGGGGATTTTTAAAACTTTGCCCTTCTTGGCACTTCATGGACTCAGTGCCAGAATTTAGAATTGATAGCAGGTGTTCAGCCTTTTCCAAACACCTGTGTCAGGGTGGCAGCAGGGGACACGCTGAAAAACACAGCCATCTTAAGGATAGCTCCTAGGGCACATTAGGCATGCCCACCAAAACTGTCTTCTACAATAGGCGTGGCCCCACTGTGTCAGGAAAGAATGGGAACAGAGTCTAACAGACGTGAGATGAAGGCCAGTACTGGGAGCTCAACCTAAAACCAGACAGTGTAAGCAATAAGTGGAATTATTAGTCAAGATTGCTCCAGGTTCTCCAACCAATGGAAGGAATGGATGAAGTTGGAGGTTGGGAGTAGAAGGGGTTTAACAAGACTGGTAAGAGAAACTCTCACAAGGGAAAGTAAAGCCCAGGAAAGGGTTTAGGACCAGGAGGGTACGTAGTGTCAACTGGTGGATGACTCACAGCAGCTTTCAGGGAGGGAGGAAGGGGGCAAGGGAGAAAGGCAAGAGGTGGCCAGAAGGAACAGGAATGTCATGGCTGGAGGCTTTAAAGGCTGAGCAGTTCTGCATGTAACAAGAGAAAAAGGTTGTCCAGGTGGAATGGAGTGAAAAGAGTTAGAGCAGAGGAAGTCAAAGAGCTGTGTGTCATAGGTGCTGGCAGGAGACTGGGTGGAAAGAGATGGTGAGAGTAGGCTGCTAGGGTGCTCAATGACCCCGAGAGGCACAAGGGAGACGATGGAATCAGAGCCAAGAAGAGTGGTGAATGGAACCAGGACACTGACACAAACCTGATTCAATGGCTCCCACCTCTTTCAGGGTGAACTTCTAACAGCACCCCCCTGCCCCGACCCTGGCACATAAGATGGTACTTCACTTCCATCTCACCTCCCACCACTTTCCCTCTGGCTCTTCACTCTTCTCTTGAGCTACTTCCATCCGCGCATGCTGACTCTCCAACCTGGAATTTCCTTTCCCTCTGCCTTTGCCCAGCTGACTCTTGCTCAGTTTTCAGAGCCAAGCCCAAGAGTCATCTCCCCTGGAAAACCTTCCCCAAGTGATTCCCAGCCTGAACTGAACGTCTCCCCCACAGCCCTCCCCGCTCCTGTTGCATGCTAGGCCCCTCTGCCACAGTATTTACCACACCAGTAAGGGTGTGGCTGCATCCCACATATTTTGGTGTCCCCAATACCTATTAGGGCTCCCGGTATCTATGAGACTCTCAATACATACTTTTTAAAGCATATGCATGAATTCCAGGAAGTTTGAAAGAAATTGGGTCATCACTATTAAAGTGAGGAAATCAAAGAAACAATATCAACAAGTATCTCCAAGTGACCTCCAGTAACACGGAGAATCAATACAGTACAGTGCCAGTAGTGAGGAGGGGAGTGAGCACAGGGAGTGAGGGCTGCTGGGAAGGGTATCACATTGACTGATGCGATTGAGATGAGACAAGGAAGAGACCTCACTAGATTTGTTTGTACCGTGCATGTGATCCTGGCTTACAGGAACAAGAAAGAAAGGAACAGAGAGGCCAGCAACATTTGGCTGTCCACTATACGTCATCTCATGTCATCTGCACACTAGGCCCCCAGGATGGAAACTGACATCCCCATTTTACTGGAAAGCCAGCATCAACGTTCGCCATGGAGTCTAAGTGCAAAGTCACGATAAGTCTGTTACCCTTCCTTCCCAGGTGTAGTGAGATCAGCTGATGACGTCAGGCTTGCACTTCCTCGAGCAGGAAACTCATACAGACTCCTACAAAGGCAAAGGGTCTTGCCTTTTGGGTCTTCATATATCCTAGAGCACCTAGTATGCGTTATAGACTTGTGAGGACTCAATATGTGTTTGTTGATGGAATGAATGAATGAATGAATGAGCAAATGAATAAGTCAGTGAATGGATGAAAGCTGAACTGCAGGAAGTGTAAGGATCAGGCCTTGTCAGTACTTAGCATGCATTATTTTATTTAACCCTCCTGACATCCATAATTACCCTCCATTTTACAGATGATTAAACCGAGGCTGAGAAAGCTTAAGAAATTTACCCAAGGTCACACAGCTCGTAAGTGACAGAGCAAAAGTTTCCCCAGGCCTTTCTGCCTCAGAACCCCCACTCTTAACTACTCTGCTACGTTGTCTCTCAATGAATGAATTCCTCTGAATTAGTGGATTTCTCTGGAGATCTCAGCTTCCCCGTATGAAGACAGATGGTCCTTGATGTCAGGACCATGGTGATGTCACCACTAGGGAAAAAAAAATAAAAGGCACAAAACATGGGGAGATGAGGGTGATTAGTTCAAAATGTAGAAAATCTAAAAATACATTGGCTTTACTTTTAGATATTTGTCCGACAGGGGTGGGACAACCTTAATTAGTGTAATAGGACAATAGGAATTAAATTGGCTTCGTCACAAGACTTTTACAGGATGACACAGACGGTATTAGTACCCAACTTCAAAGATTTGGAAAGATGTTCCTGCTAACACTGGAGAATAGAAACCTGTTTTTCATCAACTAGGCTGGCCTGACAAATTAAGTCTGTGGAGTCATTAGATTAAGATAAGAGCTTATCTCCTAGGCTGACATTTATTCAGAGGTTTTTATACTGCTCAGCTAGTAATTAGTGCTGTTGAATTTTTAACACTGCTTTGTCCAGTCATTCAAAAATTTTAGAGGTGTGTTTGCTTCTCCTGTGTATGTTTTCGGTTATTAAAAATAGAAGAGGAATCCAAGTGAATTACTCTAGAAGGTTTGAATAATTCTTCCAAAAGTTATTCTACAGTGAAACATGCAGCTTAATGACTTATTTGCAGAAGACGGGAGCAGTTCTCCCAAATTGATAAATGTGGAATAAGGAGTTGCCTTTTACTGTGGGATCTATAATTTATTTCAAGGCATACATATTATAAGTTTATTATGTTCTAGTGGAATCATTAAAACTGTGATCACATGCAATAACGGTTTCCTGCTGCTTCACACCCCCAATTCAGCAAACATACTATAGATTCAGGGAACAGCTCAGAGCTGTGGGGTTTTTGTTTTGTTTTGTTTTCGGTTTCTTTCCTATGGTTGATTTGACTGTGAAGGTTATTTTTCCAGTTTTCTTGTAGTTATAATAACAACTTGATGACTCTAGAATAAACTAATACAGTAATCCCGCACGAGTATCTCGACAGTCGGTCCAACAACCAATGCACACATACTATAGACTTTCAAATGCTTGGTTTGCAAGATTCCAAGTTCTATGTTGAAATACTAATTAGTTGGGGTTTTTTTGAAATACTAATTAGTAATCAGACAGGTAAGACCCCTGGTTTTAAGAGAGTTCATCACGTGGCTAAAGTTGCATCCTGTTACCATCACATCATTTATTTTGTCCTAAGTGGGACATCTCTCAGCACTCAACATATTGCATTTGCCACTTTAAAAAAAAAAAAAAAAAAAAAAAACAAAAAACGTGGCAGAGAGAATTCCACAGGGATAAGTGAAAGTATTTGACTGTTCTTGTTCACCTTAACAGCAGCCTCCAGGAAGCCTCAGAGAAAACCCTACATACTTCAGAGATTCACTTTGGAAGGTGAGTTCTCTTTCATTAAAATGTGGCCTGTGTAATCTAGTAGTGAACAAACTTCAGTTAAAGTCGCTTGCTAAGCAGCCTCTGGGTGCACCGGGTACCCCACTTACCGTCACGCAAACACCCTGCCGCTGTCTCGGAAAGCGTTTGAAAATCCTCGCATCGGTCATGGCACACAATCACCCTTCCTCAAGGATGCAGTTTATCTCACCAAGTGAATTCAACTATACTCTTGGCACCCCTGGAATGTACCGGAGGGAGCACTTTGCCGCTTCGACAAGCCGTTGAGCCTCAGTTTCCTTAACTGAAAAACACAGGATCGTCTTTAAGTAGACCTGCCAGGGTCCTGCATCTCAGATCGGTGATCTGACCTCCAAAGTGGAGGAATCCTGAGAGGCCAGAGAAGAGTAGTAAAGGAGACACCACTGAGTTTAGATTCACCTGAGGAAACTAGAGATTAAGTTCAAAATAGTAAAACAGGAACTCTTAAATTATGTGATTCTACTTTGTCACGGAAGTCACGGTAGACCTGTTGGATAAATGAATGAATGAGTGAGTGAACGAGTGAACTGATGGAGGGGTAGCATGGGATATTGGGATTCGGAGTCAGACACACCTGTATTCAATTCCGACCTCTGCCGTTTACTTGCTCTGTGCTCGTGGAAAATACTTAAACCTTCCCGGATCTGCTTCTTCACTAGTCAATCAAGCAAAAATAACCAGCCCACAAGGTTGTGGGTAGGATGAACAAAAGCCTACAGGAGCACAAGATAGGGGCTCAAAATAGATTTGTTTTCATTTCTTCCCCTCTCCCCCCCACCCAGGTTGTTTTGTTTTGGTTTGGTTCCATTTTGCTTTTTGTTTGTTGGCTTGGTTTTTATTCTCTGGTCCCACATGCGCGAAGTTGTAAAAACGTGACCATCCAGCTTCCAAATTCATGTGCTCGCAACTACCACCGGCACATTTGGTATGCGTTATGATTACCTTTAATGTGTAATGACAAAAGAAGAGGAGAAGAAAGAGCATAAAGCTTCTCTTCCAGCTCCCCATGGGTAATCAGGCCAGGGGAAGGTAGGCGGCATTCAGTGTGTTTACAACCCACTCCATCTCAGTCCTCAGCCTTCGTTAACTCATCCACCCCCACCCCCAGCTTGCCGAAGAGCAACATGTAATTAGAGCACTAACGAGGTCATTTAGCAGAAACCATGGGTAGGGAGTAATGAATGTGCTATCAGGCTCGGAGAACAGCTTGGGCAAAAATCCAAACAGTCCATGTTCAACTCTGATGAGCCGACCTAAACTTGGAAAACAGAGCTTGGAAAAAGGTTAATAATAGGACATCAAAACTGAAAGCCGCCCCTCTAGAGAGACCCAGAGCAGTATTTGGAGCACAACCCTCCAGGAGCCGGGCTGTGCAGGTAGTAGGCTTGGCAGGAGGAGAAACTGGGTGGCACCCAGTACCTGGCAAGATGGCTTAGGTGCTTCGGTGCCATGATTGGGGGCCTGGACAACAAAACCTGGAAGGGACTTCGGAGGTCACCTAATTCCATCTCCCCATTTTACAGATGAGTTTGGAGTGCTCCGGAAAGCTGCATTGGCTGGACCAGCCAATTAGAAACTGACTCAGTCTTACAACCGAGGCCTCCAGATGAACAGGGAGGTGTTTGATTCACCAGTCTGTGCTGTCTAAGGAGAGCACGGTGACATTTAGAAGACCATTTGGACAGTGTACAATGAGGCTTTAAGTGGGGCCAGTTTTACTTGGACCACTTCTAGAGTAATTAAGTCCCAGAAGAATAAACCATCCATTCACCAGTTCGCATTTGGAATTAGCACTCCTAATTGAGTTGCAACTGCTAGCATTGCTGTAGCTTTCAACTGTATAGAAAAGGAAGTGGGGGAACACAAACCCAAAGAAGCCAAATATCTCCAAATCCTTCACCCCCTGATTCCCAAGCTAGGCCTGTGCCCCAACCCCACACCCCGTACCTCTCAGCTCACGGAGGTGGAAGGTGTTGCCTTCGTCTCTGCAGACACCAAGCACTGCCAGAAAGCAGGTTAAACCCAGGGCCACAAGCCATACAACTCTTTTCTTTGGAGTTTATAGATGTTGTTGACGTGAATTTTTAAAATTACTGTGAAAGGATTTTCCCAGTGTGTTCTCCCCCCACAATTAATAGATATTAAAAGTACAACCATGGTCATATAGAGGGTTCTATGAAGGTTTTTTAACATTAAAAAAGAATTTCCGGGGGATCCCTGGGGTGGCTCAGCTGTTTAGCACCTGCCTTTGGCCCAGGGTGGGATCCTGGAGACCCGGGATTGAGTCCCCCGTCGGGCTCCCGGCATGGAGCCTGCTTCTCCCTCACCTGTGTCTCTGCCTCTGTGTGTGTGTGTGTCTATCATAAATAAATAAATAAATAAATAAATAAATAAATAAATAAATAAATAAATAAATCTTTAAAAAAAAAAAGAATTTCCATGGTCAAAAAGGTAGGGAAACTCTGTTCTGGCCCTTTGCTCCAGATATTTGAGATGTATCCCTACATATTGCTGTTTTTAACAGCATCCTTTTTAAACGCGTGCTCTACATATTCTCAAGTAGAGAAGAAAAAGACTTAGTCACTATCAGTACTCAAAGTGTTAAGTACTGAAGTATTAAATTTCACAGGATGGATTTTGTTCCAAGGATTACTGTTATTTCAACTAGCATTTACTAAGCACGTACCACATACACAACGCTACTAAGGGGTTTGGGAAGAGTGAGATAGAGGATACAATCTCCGTCTTGAGAAACCTACTGTGGATTTGGGCAGGCCCAATGTGCCTACAGAGATAGTGATGAACAGTCATAAGAAAATATATGGCAAATTCTAGAAGTTTCTTATCTCCCAGTAAATACATTTTTGTCTTTCATTTAAAATGGTTACTGAAGAGAGTAGCTTTGAAGTGGCCTCTGGAACCAGGAGGCATTTATTTATTTGCTCTTTTGATAGGTGTCGTGCCTCTCTGGGAACACTCTTCTCAGAACAGCCTCTCCATACAACTGGGTTTTCCCAAGAATTATCCCCCAGAAGTCAAGTTTTCCCCCACGGGTTCTTTTCCTATTTCCTGGGCATTTTATACTGTGCACACCCGGATCCCACACACATGCCCGCTTTGTTCTCCCACAGCCAATAGGAAGCAGGGAGAAAATCTGCCTGACAGGGGATGGTAAGTCTCAGTAGTATGGTACGGTGCCAAAAATAATGTGAGGGTGATAACCGTGCCTGAGGGATGGGGGACTGGGAGGGCAGATCTCATTCCCTTAACACAGTCTTCCTTGTTTGACTTTGAAAACAATATCGTGATAAGAGAAAGCTCTTCAAAGCTCCAGATTACCAACTAATTCAGGCCTCCTTATAAAACAGTATGGGACACAGTTTCATGGCCACAGATGCCACCCAGTTGTTGAACACCGAGGACTTAGCAAGAAGTTTGCCTCCCCTTCGCCCCTCCTCATTGTAGGAGAACCTCGCAGAGGCTGATGACGCTCTGGTGGGGTGAGAGCCTGCTGGACTGGAATCCAGGCTCTAGGATGGGCAGCCCCTGGCTCCAGGTCTAGCTCGGGAACTTCTGCGCTGTGTGGCTTTGAGCAAGCGGCTTACCCTCTCTGAACCCCATTCTTCTTACTGAAAAACACACCTACTTAATGGTATATACTGTATAGGGCTATCGTGAAGGTTAAATGTGACGAAAGATCTCAAGACACCTGAAGCCTAGTGGGTGCACCACGGATGTTAGTTATTGTGTTTCCGGAGCCAAGTTCCAAAACGCTCTTCTTTAGGGGAGGAAAAGGAAAGAAGCCACCTTGTTGTCAGGATGCAACAGCTGGTGCTAGGAACGAAGGCAACCACATCAGGGGAGCGTGCCACCCATCCTCGGAGTCCATAGATGTACTTTATGGATACAGCAATTTGCATCTTGTCAAACGTTCCCTAACGTGTCGCAAAAATCCCCAAATGTCAAATTAGTGAGTAATCTGTACGGCCCTGCAGATCTTGTTATCCTCTGTGCCTGACTCATAACATATTTTGGGCGTCCCAGACACCCGTTCAAGTAAATGTTAGTAAATAAGGAAAATCACATCTCCCCTCAGAAGGCTCTGAAATCAGTACCAGCTCCTGCTTGCAAAGAAAGAATATAAACCTTGAAGGCCAGAGAGTGACACGGATTTCTTACGGCTGATTAAGCTGTCACCAATAACTATATACCTGGCATTGACCATATGCCCCGTCCTGAGACAGGCCGGAGGTGCGGGCAGGAGGGCAGGGATAGGGTTGCAAATCTCAGTCACTTACTGGGTACTAGCCACTTGGCTTCATCTACTTCTTCTCATTCTATCTTCTACAAATTCCTTGTTATTTATTTAGCAAATACTAAAATCGTACTTGCTGAGTGTGTTGGGCCTACTTCTTGGACGGGGCTCTCCGTACAAATGGATTATAAATGTTTTACAACCTTTATGGCCCCTCAGTGAGGAAGGCACCATCGGCATCCCACTTCACAGATTGGGAAACGGAGGCCCGGGAGGTAAGGCCACACAGTTAATGGCAGACTTCCAGTCGAAAGCCAGTCTGGCTCCAGCACCTATACTCTTCACCGTTAAATGCCGCCTTCCCGGGTAGGCACCACGAAAATCCCCATTTTACAGACAAGGAAAGTGAGGCTCGGGAAGGTGAAGCAACACTACCCAAGACAACATACAGCCACTGGGTGGTGATAGAGCTGGAGTTCATATAACCCTACCCTGGACCAGCAGGTTATAACTTATACAGAGGCTAAGAAAAAAGTCGTGCCTAAAGAAGTTTCTACCTCTACCGGCCAGGCATCGAAAAAGAGCGAGACCAATAAATGCAACAAATGCCAAAGAGCTCCGCCCGTACAGGTTCATTAATATTACAATAAATTAGTAGCCATGGCTCTTAACTGTGAGAGTGAGAGAAGCGCTTCTCAAAACAGGGCTGAAGACTGCCCGGAAAATGCCTCTCTGGATTTTGTGTTTGTTTTTTTTTTTTTCTTTTTTTTCAGTTTCCCTGACTTGAAGAAAATTGATATGAACCCAAGTTGCTGAAACTGCAAGATATATATTTATACGCTTTCTCTATAATGTGTGCCTAAACCTTGTTTTTTTCACTCTGTTAACTTTTCAAAAACTGTTAAGAAGAAGAGTGACAAGATGCTGGCGAGGGGGGCAGGAGAGGGAGGCAGGCAGGGGCAGCGGATGATACGCCAAGCGCAGTGATTTTCCTGAGAGATGTTCCTCTCCTGCTGCGGGCTCCTGCGGTCCCTCTGGGGCAAGGCACGGACAGGAGCCCAGTGACCCCTGGCCTGAAGTTGCCAAGACCATGGAAGTAAGAATCTTGGTTTTATGGGCTGCTGTTAGACGAAGACTCGAATGAAGATTTTTGGACAACAACTGGATCTAGCAGCTGGAAAATACTAGGGACTAGGGAGATTTAACTGTAAACTCTTGCACATGAAGCACAAATGTTAGAAAAATCTTGCACACTGTTACCCCCTTCGAGAAAGGGCCCCTGCTTTCCTACTGCATCTCCCCTGCAGGGTCCCGTACCCTGGCTGCCACCCGACAGACCAGAAGAGATTGCTTCCCTTCGGCCTCTGGACCCCCACCCCCGCCCATCCCTGGTGCTCAGCCAGCGTGAAGGCCCGAGAACTCTGCGCCCCATCCACCCAGGTCCCCTGCCCCCTTCCGGACTCCACACTTAGCTCCCCAACATCTCCAAGTCCTATTGCCCACACCCTCAACCACCCTCCCACCCAAGCATGTTTCTCCCTTCCTACCGTCCCTAAGTCCCCACTGCTTCTTCCCCAGCTCCTCGCTTGTCCTGCTGCTGCCAGTCCTGCCCGCTTGGATCACCATCCACATGGCAGCTACACAGAAATCCGATTGTGTCATCAGAAACTCACTGCCCCGAGGACTCAGTCCAATCTCCTTGGCTTGCTCGACAAGCCTTTCGTGTGACCTGGCCCCCGTCGTCCCTTTGGTCCCATCTCTCCCACCATCACACGCTGTGCTCTATTCCCGCTCGGTGTTGCAGATCCTTAAACACAAGCTCTGCCTCCTCGTCACCCTCCTCCCTCCCAGGCCTTCTGCAGTTCAGGATGAGCTGTTGTCTCCTCTTCCAGGCCCGATTCCTCCCTGTGCAGCTCAGCCGCCCCACCTCGGGCCCCGGCCGGCATGGTCAAGGTGCGCTGAAACCCTCCCTTACAGAGAAACCCCACATCAGATGGCTGAGTGACACTGATGATCCTTTGAAAACATAAATGAGGGACACTTGGGTGGCTCAGCGGCGGAGCATCTGCCTACAGCTCAGGTCGTGATCCCGGGGTCCTGGGATCGAGTCCCACATCAGGTTCCCTGCATGGAGCCCGCTTCTCCCTCTGCCTGTGTCTCTGCCTCTCTTTCTGTCTCTCATGAATAAATAAATAAATAAAATCTTAAAATATTTTTAAAAAATCATAAATAAATAAATAAATAAATAAATAAATAAATAAATAAATAGGATCACATCATTCCGCTCTTAAAAACTCTAATTTGCGCTTGGAGCAAAGTTGAAACGTCCCACTGTCCACAAGGCCCTACTAAATCCAGCCCCAGCCTACCCCTCCCACCTGCTCCCCTCGTTCATGCTGTTCCAGCCGCACTGACCTCTCTCTTCCCCAAAGCACGCC